>NC_090238.1:36405591-36705591 GCF_024489055.1 Chanodichthys erythropterus | reverse complement strand
TTAATATATTTTCATGGGAAAATAAACTTCTAATCTAAATATGCATTGCAAATAATGAATAAAAACAACAGTAGAATATTTATTATAAAATATAAGTTATTGAAAATAAGATAAAATATTATATATTAAGTAAAAATGTTGTTTTTTTTTTTTTTTGGAAAGAAATTAAGTGTTTTATTCAGCAAACATGCTGAAAATGTATCAAAAGTGACAGCAAAGACATTTATAATATTACAAAATTTCCTATTTCAAATAAATGCTGTTCTTTAGAACTTTGTATTCATCAAAGAATCCTGAAAAACAGATACTGTATCAGTTTCCACACAAATATGAAGCAGCACAACTGTTTTTTAACATTGATAATAATCATACATTTTTCTTGAGCAGCAAATCAGTATATTAGAATGATTTCTGAAGGATCATCTGACCCTGAAGACTGGAGTAATGATGCTGAAAATTCAGCTTTGATCACAGGAATATATTACATTTTAACATATATTCATTTAGAAAACAGGTAATTTGAATTGCAATAATATTTCACAGTTTTATAACATTTTACCATATTTTTTTATCTAATAAATGCAGCCTTGATGAGACTTTCAAAAACATTTAAAAAATCGTATCACCCCAAACTTATCTACAAAGCAAGAAGTAGCCATTTTGTGCAAATGCTGTTGGTGTGAACTCTTTAATTAGCATTATTCTGTGATTATAGGAGATTTTTTCCTCTAATGAAGCATGTTGATGACACCTTGCATGTGTGTATCATCTAAGTGTAGCGTGTAGGGGACACAGAAAAGCCTTTTAAAACGCCAGAGCTCCGATTCTAGTGTGATCCATTATGTATGAAGACAACCACGCAAGCCGAAACAGAACAGCCTTGGGAAATCATTGTGCACTAGACTGCCATTTCCTCCTTCTGTATCCTCACTACACAAAATTTCAGTTTTTTAAATTGCTAAATGTACTCAAATCCAAGCTGGACATAATTAATACTAATTACTTGACCTAAAAACACTTCAAAAGTAAGTCCGACTGAGAAAAACACTTTAAAAAGTTTGTATTTGTATTATGTGGCCTTTCTTTCCATCTGTAAATCCTTTTTGTGGCACAGTGCATGTGCATTATTACTCCAGGGATCTTCACTGAAAATGTCCTGTCTTCACTTTGCTCTTTTATTTCATATTTTTGCTTCTATTGGCTTTTCAGGACCTTAAGGTGAGGGGAAAAAAGAGGCACTTATGGTGCTGTGCAGACTGAAACACCTCAAAATGACTAAAAATAGAGGTGTTTCAGACAGGGCTGTTTTTTTTTCTCCTCCGTGCCATGTTTTTGTCCTAAACAGGATGGGCTGGAGATTACCTACACCTGAGTCCACATGCTTATTTAGATTTAATGATTCTCATTCGAACAGCAAAACCACATCAGGTGCACAGCTGCATTTATATGAAAGGCAACAAACTTTAGAGTGTGAATCACTAATCTCACTAGTTTTGTGTTATTAAAATGTGTGACAACCATGATAATTTGTCATCAATATGGATTTAAATCAGAAAAAACAAAAAGAATCCCGCACACCATCAATACTTGCAAAACCGTATAAGAAATATTTTCTTAGCAACGTTTCGATCGCATGATCTTCATCATGCATCCACTTTTAAGTCAAACGTGCAATTAATTAATTACTTTTTTAATTTACATACTGTGAATGGTTTATGTTATTACATAAAAAATGCCTTCTTACCTTTAATCTTTCATCAAAATGAATTAACTCATTCCACTTCTGAAATGACTTTCTATTTCAGCTGAAATCATCGATCTGGTGGTCAAAAAGTCACTTTTCAGCCTCAATCAATTCCTGATGGACATCCTGCCCACATCTAAGATGGGAACGCTACTTTAATACCGTGGTACTGTAAGATACTATATTTATAAATACTACTGTTTAACGGTTTGAGGTCAGTATTTTTAAAAGTAGGCTACAATATGTGAATTTTGGCCATCTAATGGTTAAAAAACAAAAACCGCATGCATTTTGCGGAAGAACATTGTTTTAGGCTAGTTGTGCTTCAGCTCTGCATGATTTTGCGGATGAATATGATCTTTCGCAGTAGATAATGCTTTACAATGAGAATTTATCTGTTCAATAAAATACTTTACTCACCAGTTGAGTAATAAAAACGTTGCTTTTACAACATTTCAAATCCCTCAGTTCTTGCCATCTCCGAAAAGCCAAACCGGCTTTGATTCTAGCTGTATTAAGAGCTTTGTTGCCTTCTCTTTTGGTCAGTACTCTCCTCTGTTCGGCGTTTGTTTAAAACGGATGATTCACTGCAGGTTCGACATTTAACGAGCTCCAAATCGACATTTCGCGCTCGTTGTTACAACTAACCTATATGACGAGACGAGTGACGTATGAATGCAATTTCCCGCGAAAACCATCCCGACAGGTCTAAAATATAAACACCTATAGGCTTACCATAGTGAATCAGGGTAAGACAACAACACGTTTTGGAAGTAGGATTGATGATTTATTGACGCATTATTTAAATTTTGTTAATTTTGAACAAAAAAAGTTTCATGGGTAGGACCTCCCTTTAAAGAAATGGACACTTTTATTCAGCAAGAATGCATTAAACTGATCAAACAATTATAATGTTACAAAATATTCCTATTTCACATAAATGCTGTTCTTTTGAACGTTCTATTCATCAAAGAATGTAAAAATATAGCACGGTTTTCACAAAAATAAGAGCAAAACATTTATTACTTGAAATAAAATAATATATAAACATATCTTAAACTTAGGCCTTTAGCTATATTTTAGCTGGTTGCCAAAGCAACATTTATCATTTTTGTTTAGTTTAAGAACTAAAATAACTAAAACTAACTAGAACTAAAAACTAAAACTTAATAAAAAAAAAACAGAGACAAAAAAAAAAACATCTATTAATACATATCTTTTAAAAATATTATCAAAAACTATAACATCAGCAATACAAAAACAACTTTTTCATTAATAAAAATAATCAGTAATGTTTCTTGAGCAGCAAATCATCATATTAGAATGATTTCTGAAGGATCATGTGACTGAAGACTGGAGTAATGATGCTGAAAATTCAGATTTGATCACAGGAATAAATTACAGTTTACAATTATATTCTCATAGAAAACAGCTATTTTACATTGTAAAATTTTTTCACAATTTTTACTGTATTTTTGATCAAATAAATGCAGCCTTGGAGAGCAGATTAGACTTCTTGCAACAGCATAAAAAAAAAAAAAAAAATGACCCCAAATTTTTGAGCACGAAATTCATAACAGAATACTATCATGCATTATTCAAATGATACTTTTTGGTAAATGATTCTGTAATTGAACTGAACAGCAGTTTTCTTCATTCAAGCTTCATCTCAGCAGCTTCACAGGTGTGTTTGTTCATTCACTAGAAATGATATGTTCTGTTTTTGTGCCACTGCACATGACTGCCCTGTTGAAATGCTCATATAGCATCTGACGGCTCTAGAGAACAGCGGAAAACATGAGCGTTAACATGCTGTTCACACTAGTAGCATAACGCCCAGAGCGACACAGACACCTTCTGAGTGAACATTACAGTCTATACATGACCTTCAGATGTACATTAGAGAGGAATCAAGCTGATATTTGGTCATTTTGCTTTCACAGACAATTTTACTTCTAATCTCACTTGAAATAAAATAAAATATAAAAAACCCTAAACTTATTTTAATATAGCTTATTTAATTTCCTAACTAAAAACTAAAGCTTAATAATAATTAAAAAAAACGACATAAAACTAAAAAAATGACAAAAAACACAATATCATGAAAACTTCAACTAAAATTAAAATGTACATGTAAATAGAATATTTCTGTTTCATATTTGATGCAAATTGCATGACTGACTCCTGTTCCTGTTTATCACGGTGAAGCTGCTTTGAAAGCATCTAAAGCTCTATAGAAAAAAAGCTGACTTGACTTAAGGCCACTTGTCAAGATATTAATAAAAACATACTGTATTTCTAAAGAACTGAATGAAGCCTGTCAATGAGGGACCAAAAAAACAGAGCCGGAGCATTTTAAAGGCAATAAGAGATGAGCCTCCAGAGACGCTCGACTGCTCTTCCTATTGTCAGTGAAGTCAGGTAGCTGTGAGATCAAGCCATGCCTCCCGCTGTGGCCTATATAAAGTTGAGATTAGTCTTGTTCCTTTGCAATTAGCCCACATTTCACTTTCCCTGTGCACAGCAATCTAATAAAACTATGCGCTGGAGCTCAAGCCATCTCTGCAGCCCGGGTTACCTCTGATCTGCATGCATGAGTGACGCCGGCACACGCTCATGACATCAGAGAGAGAGAGAGATTGCATCCAGAATACATCTTCATTTTCAGGTCATTCAAGCATTAGGATTCTGGAAATGTACTTGAGTGAGTGTGTGTGTGTGCAATATTCTTCATCCTCAGTCTGACAGCACAGTTTAAAGGCTTACATATACTCATTTATACTATACATATATGCTAACTTCACTGAAAATTTCTAGATTTTACATTTGCATGAATGAAAAAGGGAAAGTGAATATTTTAAGTGCATGCTTAAGTTTATTTTTTACCATTTTCAACCACTTTTTTTGCAGTTCATCTGCAAAATGCAACTTTATCCACAAGTATCTTAAAAACATCAAGATGAATGTGTATATTTTAGTTGCTGAATGCTTAAGTTTATTTTGACCATTTTCATCCACCGTTTTGCATCTACATGAAGATACAATATTCATGAAACCATTATACTTACGTAGCGTGACTTACATCTCAGTAAAAACAGGATATCCAAGAGATAGACAGATGATGAGGTCAGCTAAGAAAGTCGTTTCAGAGGTGGAGAAAGTTTTTAAGAGTATGAAGACAAACATGTTTTCCTTTATAATAATGTGCACTGATCAATCATTCACAATATGAACGGGAACATGAATTAAACAGTCAAGTTTGATTTGAGTCACATGAACTGTTTTAAATATGTCTTTAGTAGCTTTCTGGGTATCTGAAGTGTTAATTATCTTGCTGTCAGTGGAGCAGAGGTGTAAAGTACTAGAGTAAATGTAATTAGTTACTGTACTTGAGTATCTTTTTGGCTTCTTTGTAGTTGTACTGAGTATCAAAGATATTGGCAACTTTTACTCTCTACTTGACTACATGTTTGAGCAAGTAAATGTACTTTTTACTCCAATACATTTGTGATGAGTAATGCAATTACAAATTACATCCTGCAGCAGTTTATTTCTGCTATAAAGAAGCAATATCGCCATCTAAGGGCATTGAAGGTACTCTATCTTGTGCATTTTGCCTTTACTCACCCAAACTTGTCAACAAGGACACTTTACGTGAATGTGAGTGCATTAGCAGATGTTTGATTCATTAGATGAGGAAATGACTGCAGCTGGTGATGAGGCTCAAACCAGCACATACAGTAGACTTTGACTATTTCATTTTACTTAACATTGTTTTATTTAGCCGCTATATCGACAAGACCGTTTTGAAGGATATTGGTTTACTTTCTGTGCACTTGAGCTCAACTGGGACTTGAAAGTTTGTAGACTTTTAAAAGTTTGTTGTGTTGACCTTGATTTATTGCAACACTGAGGTGTTTCAGTTTTATTTTGATTTTAGAAAATAAACTTGATTTCCCATCTCACAAATCAATTGTTTCTTATTTTCACCGGCAATCTCTCAGTACTAGTGCATCTCTGAGCCTACATTCGGCACGAGTAAAATACTTAAGTACTGTTAAAATCAGATACTTTAAGACTTTTACTCAAGTCGTATTGGAATTGGTTACTTGTAACTTGTACTGGAGTCATTTTCGATGTCAGGAATCAGTAATTTTACTTGTATGGTTTTCAGGTACTCTTTACACCTCTGCAATAGAGGCCTCACTGAGCTATTAGATTTTATGTTAAATATCTTAATTTGTGTTCTGAAGATGAACGAAGGTCTTACGAGTGTGGAACGACATGAGGCTGAGTAATAAATGACAGAAATGTCATTTTTGGGTGAACTAACCCTTTAAACCCTCCAGCCTAGCCTTCTATAATTATACACATGCCTCCTGTTCCTTCATACAAATGAGAGAAAGTCAAAATGAACATCTTGACAGCATGTTACAGATGCATCAAGCTGAAAGTAACTATGAATATTGCTTTAAATGAGAAGTAGAACAGCTGTAATATGAAAAATCCAACATCGTGACTCACTCTCAAGTGCAATCTGAGAAGTCAGCAAGCTCGGAGAGGAGTAATCGCTTTCTCTCAGCTCCTCAGGCTTTTAATCACAGCTCTTTGTGTGCCGTGTTTGCATATACTGCTGTCTTAATTGTTCCAGGAGTCAAACTTCACTTTGACCTGATTTATAAGTGTTTATACCCAGAAAAAAATGAATACTGGTCTGTTAGCTGAAGTCTGAGGTTCTCATGTGATGTTCTTCTTACATTCTTCTCCAAGGACGAACTACTAGTCTTTGAATACTGTACTTCAAGCTTCATGATGTTCTTCCAATGATGTGTTTGATCTTCCTTTTTAAAAAGCAGGTAGTCCTTTCTGGAAAAAAGTAAAGAAACCTTAAAGGGATCCCCTGGTGTTAAGACTTGTATGGCTTAATATAACGTAAATGATGTCTCTTACTAAAATATGCAGTAGAAAAACGTTATTTAAAAAATAAAGATATAAAACATATTTGGGCTGATTTGGACAATGGGCGGCGCCATTTCGTTTGTAAGTTTTATTCGTCCACATTGTGCACAACTTCCTATTCTTTTCTCCTCTTATCGCTAGTAAAGCAGTAACGACTTCCATCGCTTCTCTTGTGGCTCATCGACTGAAAATTACAACCAAAAGCTGCACAATGTGGCATCATATATTATATTCAGAGTTGCATTAAAAATAGCAATAGGACAATGTCAGTAGCTCAGTGAGTGTAACCATTTGACGTCACCGACAGAGAACGCAAACAAAATGGCGCTGCCTATTGTCCAAATCGGTCCAAATATGTCATGGATTTTTTAAATAACGTAAATCTTTCATGGGTTTTCAACTACATATTTCAATAAGAGACATAATGTACGTTATATTAAGCCATACAAGTCTTAACACCAGGGGTTCCCTTTAAAGGGGCTCTATGTAGAATTCAGAAACCCTGGTTTTTAGTGACACCTGTGGCCGTTAAGTGAACTGCAGCCAGCAACTTACTGCTCGTGATCACACTCGTGCACACGTAAAGTACAAGAAACCTCGCGGCAATTTCTTTTCCGTTTTTCGCTTAGAAGTAAAAAGAAGTTGGAAATACCATTGCAGTGATATACTGTTGTTAACGAACATTCAGACGCCGTCTGAGCTGCTGAGAGTGACGTTTAGATGAATATGTAAATATGTTCTGTGCGAGAGCAGTGAGAAAGCAAAATTATGAAAACATCGGATCATAACAATGTGAATATGTTTTCAGCAGGTCAGCAATTCACCGGCATCATGTCGACAGATGAGGCAATTCAAATTACACTGTTATGATTATGTTTGATTATTAAGTAGTGTATTTGAGACTATAGATTATATATCTGACTAGTTTAAATTAATAGCCTACCTTTATTTTGCATGACACATTGATATTACAGTAGAGAATGTAATGGAAGAGAGGCTCTTGGGAGCGCCCGTAACCGTCACATCCTTTTGATTTTCACGGCAGAAACGTCCCGAATCCTTCACATGAAAATCAATAGGCTTCCATAGACAACCTAAAAAGTTGGGTAAGGTCTTGTTTTTTAAGTCTCGTTACAAGCTGTTCACACATTGGCAACAAAAATAATTAATACATAAAATTCTTAAATATAGCCCCTTTAAAGCACACTTGTGTTGTTCCGAATATCTTTACTCTTTTATGTAATTGGAATAAGTCAAGTTAAGTCACCGTTATTTACACAGCGCTTTATTCAATACAGATGGTTTCTAAGAAGCTTCACGGAAATAAACAGGAAAATATGCAAACTTCATCAATTATGAGACCAATTTAAATTCTGCTGTAAAGCAGCTCTAAAAAGACAATAGTGACTAAAGACTAAATAGTAGACAATTATGAAGAGTTCAATTCAGCTCTACAGAAGACAGTGTCAATATTCAGCTCAAAGTTAATACAAACTAAAAAAAAAAACAGCATCAAATGATCTGTATCACATATTACACAGGCATGATGCATTATAAGCATGCATGACAGATTTTAACCATACTAAAGAAAGGAAGCATCATAAATTCTTGAGTTTGCATGGAGCAATTGCTTTGAACCTTTGAGTCAATTTACACTGATTATAAAGCATTGAGAGTTGAAATCCAATGTCAAGCTCCTGCCAAAGTGGACTGACCGTTTGAAGTTGAGATGGTTTTCACAGCATGATGGGGAGTTCTTCTTTCACAGCGTAAAGTCTGACAGCACAAATGAACTTCAGCAAAGCCCAAAAAAGAAAAGGATGAAAAAGAATATCCTGCCAAATGGAACACCTATTAAAATGTGTTGAAGTGGATCCCCACCTAGTTCGCTTCCTTTTATCAAAGCTTCGCTTTAATCCTGATTATCATTACATAAATGTTTCATTTGAGCAAAGCCTTTCCACTTCCATCAGGAGTGAGACTAAGTGAAATGGCGTTCCATTAGAAATATTCGCCCGCATAAATCACGCCTCAAGGACAGTGTGCATGGTTTTCGGGCCACACATTATTATTTAAAACAAAAACAGTGGGTTATTTTCTCCAATAAATGAGATGATGTGGCTGGCTGCAGGAGAGAGCTGATTAACATTAATAGCACGTCACCTCCTTCATTCCCAAGCAATGAGGAGGCTGTGGGGAAAAACCAGCAGCTATGTGAAGCAGATCACCTTCAATTTAGCGGTGGGAAGCTACTTTTGAGATTGTAGCCTGTCAAGTTACAAGCTACTCAATTTAAAGTAGTTAAACTGCAGTCCAGCTGCCCATTTAAAAAAGTAGACGGCTGCACTAGAAGCTACTAATAAAGACACTAACTACATTGAAGCTACTTAAAAACCCCAAACACAATGGGAGTTTTTTTAGGCTTGTGTCTCTTAGCTTTGAACTCATCTATGTGCACCTAAAAATTAAGATTGCCAACATTTACTCATGCTTGTGTCGTTCCATATGCTTTTGATATGTCCTGCCCCATCTTCATGTTTCAATAGGAAATACATCAACAAGAAGTCAAATCAACAATTTAAGTATCTCATCATATAAAATATAAGTTAATAGCCAGTGTTTGGGGGGAACAATGAATTAATAATGAATGAAGACCAACTGCAACAATGAACATATTAAGACCTATTAAGATCATTTTAGCAAAATAGCAGAAAAATCATAAATACAGTCAATAATAATGATTTAATGGTTTAACATTTTTGACTAATAGGTGGCGGCCTTGATTGGATTTGTTTTTGCCACTTACTATGAAGTTTTGACATTTGGACATTAACATTTAGCCAGCGATCTATGTTTCCGAATTCCCCACAGTGGTTTCGTCTTGATCAGACTAACGGTTTCGAAGTTATTCACAAAAGTAATTTAAGCACTAAGTCACCATGTTGCACAAACCATAAGGCAAAACCTAGTATGTTTGGTATCGTTGGATTTGGCAAGGATTCAGGAGTCTAAGGAGATGACTCCTGTGAAAATAATTCAACCACATTTGAAGTTATAAGCATATAATATTTTTTTTCTACACTAGGTGGCGCCGGTCCAAAACATCTCAGGCTTATTCAGGGCATCGTGCTGATGACCCATACCGAGCTTTGTTACGATACACTAATGCGTTCACAAAATATAGCATTTTACTACAAAATTCAAAATGTCCGACACCCAAAATGTCCGATATTGGAAATATGTATATCATTCGACTCGGCATGATGCCCCAAATCTAATTGATATGATTGAGATATGATCTAATCGATATGATTTCTGCATAAACCGTTCAGAAGTTATAAGCAAAAATATTTTTCACATCTCCGGACCAGTAGGTGGCGCTGCCCCAAAACGCAGCATGTAACCTCAGGTCATGCTGTTGCGATTAATAGATGAAGCTTTTATCACGGTATACGGTATTATCATGTTATTAAAATAAGTTGCAAAACCATTTTTGTCATAGTTTAACAGGTTTAAGAACTCTTTTTGAAATAAAACAAAAACAACTCTGACTGAAATTTTCAAACAGATTAAAATGCAAAAGAATTAGGCTATAAAGAACAACAGATAACACTTTACTCTATTTAACTAAGATTGAGCAATAGCTACATTTGTTACAGAAAGTGTTATTTTTTGTTAATGTTAGTTTAGAAACACAACTGATCATTGTTAGTTTTATCTCAGGTCCATTAAATAAGTTATTTTGATTTTAGTAATGTTATTAAACAGTAACTAAGAAATTAACATTAATTAATAATAATAATTATAATTATTTTTATTGTTCGTTTAGTGATAATGAATTAACATGTTAACTAATGAAGCTGTATGTTTTCAAAGTTTTACTGAACAATAACAAATAATCAGAACATTTCTAATCATTAGGGCATGCTGTAGTCCAGATTAAAATATAAAAATGTTTAGGTTTGAAAATAAATATCCTTTTAATTTTTTTTTTAAGTATTCAGTATTTGGTGCTGTGATGAACAACACTGAGATTACAAAAAAATGAATGACTGTTTGAAGCATTTTAAAAACTTCACTAGCACAGTTACTTCCGTGGTAACCGCTGCACACTGCTGTTCATCAGCGCCCTCTGCTGTCAGAGAGTGAACGCGCACTTTCATTCAGCTCGTCTCCTTCACTCGTTCCGCCATGTGCTTCTTGTGCACGTTGGGATTGTTTACATCTGAGCGCGTGTCCTTTTGACGCAGAATACAGCGGTGTTGTGCATTTTATACGATTGATGGGTATAGTATTCTTAATTGCCTTATAAAAAATTAATAATTGGTAATAAATTATTATTTACGATATTCTGAAGTGCCCACGATTACAATATCGTGCATATTCATTAACGCGATTTATCGCATTACCGAATATTGGCACAAGTCTATGCGCTACATAAAATTCGATTGTGCGTTTTTTTGAAAACGGTTTGACAAATCGACTTGAATCCCATAACTTTTTGTCAGAATGGTTCAAAGATGATCTGATTCAATTTTCATGAAAATTGGAGCAACAACCTAGGAGGAATTCGAAAAAGTAGGTTTTTCGGAAAATTCCAAATGGTGAAAATGGAAAATTTTCATGACAGAAGATATCATATCATGCAATCGAATCGTCTTGAGCCAAAGAATCGAATAATTTTGTTTCTAGCCCTTACGGTTCAAAAGATATTAGCATAAACGTGAGTGAAAAGTCGGACAGCTGGTGGCGCTAGAGGGATTGAGTTAGAGACTCCAAATTTGCTATGTTGACAGTTCAGACTGTCCTCTCTATGTGTGTTAAATTTCATAACTGTCCCGCAAGTGGTTCTGCCATAGACTTCAAGAGTGGAAGAAGAAGAAGAAACGGAAGAATAATAAGAAGGCAAATGGATACAATAGGTGCCTACGTACCTTCGGTGTTTGGCCCCTAAATATGACTTAAGAATTTATAATTAAAAATATTAAAGGAAAATAATACTTTTATCTAGGAAGGATTCATTAAATGTATCAAAAATGACAGTAAAGACATAAAAGATTCTGTTTTAAATTGATGCTTTTCTTTTCTATTCATGATTGATATGATGATGATATGATTCATGATTGAATGATTTCTGAAGGATCACGTGACACTGAAGACTGGAGTAATGATGCTGAAATGATGATGCAGCTTTGATCACAGAAATAAATGATATTTTACAATATATTCACATAGTACATAGTTATTTTAAATTGTAATAATATTTCACTGTTTTTACTGTATTTTTGATGCAAAAAATGCAACCTTGGTGAGCAGAAGCAATTTGAAATGAGCGTTTTCTGAAAGCGAAAAACACACTGATTCACAAGAATGAATTTAACTTTCTAATGTTAAAAATGAGAAAACAGTTTAGGAGAGCATGTTTGATTATTGACTCATGTGTGCACAATCCAGCATTAAAAACAGCGATCCACACCACTGTTAGCTGGAAAAAGTCAATAATGCTAGTTTTATTGTAAAATGCAGTTAGGTTAGTAGTCACTACATATTGTTAGTTACTCCCATGCAGCCCTGCTTCTCTGTCCCTGCTCCTATCATGGCCAAACATGCCGTGAAGATTTGGGAGGTGTTGCCTGTGTGGCGTTCACAGGAGGTTTTGGCCGCCAGAATTCAGGCTTGGGCCAAAGGCTAGAGAGCCCATATGCCGTGCAGCACACATGGACAGGGCTTCAGAGCGCTCTCAGGCTAATGCAAATCCTCAGCGCTTATCAACAGAAGAGTGGGACTATTAGCAGTGATTGGGGTTTGTATGCTGTGAGAGCGGCTGTGTGTGTTTTATCAGTACAGGCAGCCCAACATGTCCCGTTCCACTTCAGCTTCTGCCGAAGCACTTCACTGGCTTCTTCCTTCTTCACGCTCACTGTCCATTTGCAGCTTTGCGTTCGGCTCTCGCAGGCCCAATTTTTTGCCCCGGTGAAGCCTTGCTCTGAAAAACTAGCAGTTACGTGACCTGACCGAGTCATGCGCTCTGCTGGGGAAATGGATGGCGTTTCTATTAATTTTACTGAAGTGTTTGCTTTAAAGTGTGTCATTTTAGCTTGTCTGCCATTTGTTGGATACAGGGTTATTATAGTTAACTAAACCTAAAACCATTATATAAAGAAAACTTTTTTTGTGCTACTTTAAATGTTAACTGAAATAAAATAAATTAATGGAAAAAAAAAAAAAAACATTTTATTTCAGCTACAGTAGTTCTCAAAATTAGTTAAACCAGTGTTGCGGTTTTGGGATTCTTACACTTTCTAGGAAGCAATGACTTCTTTTGGACTTCTTTTAAAGTTGGCATGAAACGGAAGCTGTGCTCGTCTTTTCCTTCCTATTGTGACATGAGTGAAACGGCTTTTGGAACAAAAACAAATGTAGGGCGGGGTTTAATTTTGTCCATGGGGAATTCATTGGTTGTGGTTTGCTATTGGTGGATTTCATGTGAGTGACAGGTTGCCCCGCCCTCGTCATCAGACAAGAGAAGAGATGTTGCTGCAAGAGGGAGGGGAAGTTATTCTGATTCAAGATTATGAGGAAAAGATGTGCACGGATAAATCATTTATAATAAATGCTGCAATATTCTATAAAAAAGATGCAAGAATTGCCCATTTTTCACTTTAAGCTAGGAAACGAAAGGCCTGCGTATTTTAATATTTTAAAAAAATGACACATCACCACCTTTAAGTACAATCTAAACTAGGGGTCAGCATGGTTAATTGGTTGACTAGGTGTTTTCTTTAAGAACCTGCATTTCATTATACTCAGAAAATTGCAAACATTAAAAGTCCTGTGAAGTTTCTCTATTCAAAAGTAATGCTTTGACTGTGAAGTGCAAAGACTTTATAAAATATCTCAAAAAACATCATGAATGCATGTTTGGTCAAAATAACCTTGATAAGAAGTTTAAGGTACAATAGATCATGTAATAGGGTAAATTTCAGAAAATCAGTCAAGGTCACTAACAAAAAGAAATTAATACCACTCTTAAAAATAAAGTTTCCAAAAGGGTTTTTTTTCCCACAGCAATGCAATAGAAGAAACATTTTTTTGTTCCCCAAAGAATCTTTCAGTGAAAGAACCGTATTTTTCTTAGAGTGAGGAAGATTTAAAAAAGTTTGTTTTCCACTATAAAGAACCTTTTATGGAATGAAAAGATTCTGTGGATGTTCTTCATGGAACCATCAATGCCAATAATGAACCTTTATTTTAAGAGTTAAGTATACTGTAAATATAGAATTATATTTATCTTGACCCCTTTACGCGCAAAGATCACCGGCGGCCCCAGATTATTGTTGTTCAACATTCACTGCACTTTAAAACACCACATTCTTACTTGATCTGGACAAACTCAGTATGATAAAGATTTAATACACTTCGATATTTGACCACTGTTTATGACAGAACTAGGTTGCAGTGACATTAATTTCTTATATTATGTATTGAGACTCGAACCCACAAACTTCAGATTACCAGTCTGACTCTCTAACCATTAAGTCCTGGGCCGGTTTTTCAAAAGTAATCCACTAGGATTTTGGATAACGGATTGGATCAAATCTTGAAAATGTGTTTTTCAAAAGAAAAAACGGATTACATAATCGGATTAGATCACGTAATCCAATCTTGGCTTTGATCCGGATCAAACCTTTAGTTTGGGTTTTTCAGAAATTTTTTGTAAGATTTGGATCACTTTGATCCAAAAAAACAGGATTATCCTGATCCCAACAGAGGGTAAGATTTCAAGGTGGATTCCAGGAGGAAAATGTAGTAAAACTTTAAAACTAGTCAAAAAATACAACATTTTTATCATGTAATATACATACACATTTTTATCTTGCTCTTGATTAGTTTAACTGTTAAAGTAATAAATTAAATGCAGACATTAGTCTACATATTTAACTTTTCGGTAACCTACTCTAAAGTAAAAAGAAATTTTGGTGCCATAAAACAATTCCTAAACAGCTGTAAATATCCAACAAAAATATATTTAATTCAAAACCCATATTCTTTCTATCAACATGTCCCTTTAGGGCTTCCGTAGAGCACTGGAAATCCAGATTTGGTGATCATGAAAAGTTCCTATCCGGATCAGATTGATCCAATCTGATGTTTCTTTAAAAAAACTGGCTCCAAAAGTAAGCTGGATTACGTGAAAAAAAAGGATTACTAAATCCGGATCAATTTTATCCGGATTAAACCTTTTGAAAAACCGGGCCCTGGGTATACTTCATTTTTTTATGCATATGCTAGTGTACGTGCACAGGTGTCCGACGCATGCACAGTTTTGAGCAATCTCTCACCACGAGTTACAACCCATGTAAACATCTTTGTATTCTTTCATGCTAGATGTGTCCAAATGAAGGTACTTTCTAACCTCTTCACACAATCTCTCGTCTATAGGCCTCCATCATCCTTGTAGCTTGCATGCTTTGCGGTCTGTTCTGTTTATGCAGTTTTTCTTTGACTACCTTGTGAATCAGCACCCCCAGGGCACGGTTGCCACCTTGTGGATAAATTAATTACTGCAAAAAAATTTCAATGCGCATGTGCGATCTGCGTGAACAATTAGAGACTATAGGTGAATAAATGTATATTGGCATCAAAGCGATGTGGATGGGGATGCCATGTATTGCAAGAATAAAGGCTAATAGCGGTTGAATAAAAACAAAAGAATAATGATAAAAGAATAATGAAGATTAGTTCTCATACCCGGCAAAGGTGTGAAAAGTTTGAAATATAACAAAAGAAACATTAATGGGGCAAGGGGCAATATATATTTTTTTATTAGCCCGCTCAAATACACACATGACATGGTCTTAGAAAATGTTTCATAAAATTCATATTTTTAGAGACAACAACCTCAGATTTGAAATTAAGCATGACCACACTTGTGGCTTTAGCTTCATTGTGTTTCTAATATTTTTATTTTTAGATTATATATCTCCATATTAATAGCAGTCAGAGTAATTCTGAGTCTTGAACTGTAAACTCTCAAGTGCTTTCTATGTTGGTTATGTGTCTATTCAGAATGACTTATGAGCAGCAACCTTTTTATTTTGGGTGTCATTTATGTTCCCTTGTCAAAATGGGGGGGTGTGGGAGAAACAAAGATTCACATTAAGAAAGGCGTAAAATGTTCATCTTCGTTACAGGCATCACCAAAGAGACTCAAAGTTTAGGGAAAATTTATAGCATCTCCTAAAACTGCGAAGAGCCCTGTTTCCATGGGAACTGCAAAGCAATCGAGATGAGGTTCCCAACCTGACATTAGTGAGATCCCACGGCACCATCGCAGTCTGTAGGCAGGAACTTTAAACCTCATGACTCCTAAAACAAAGGCTTACAAACACACAACACGTCAGATCAAACAGAACCACTGCAGTGGGACTAGTAAACCATTACTGATGCAACACTCAGAGTGAGGCAATTCATCATTTTGGCCACAAATGCTGTGCTAATGATTGCATGATGATTTTTTGTTATATTGCACACATATTTTATTTTATTTATTTTTTTTTTTTTGGACAAATCCCCAACTGTAATATGTACCAATCCATTTCAATTCTGACCTAATTCAATACAGGCAAACCTTCCCTCCTCTTCTGACATCAGTGTTTTTGCAGGGAATTCAGTGTGGAACAAGTGAGCCGTGAAAATCCACTGCTGTGAATCTATTACTATTGTTACATTCACTGCAGTGTTATTGATTAACTGCCTTCTATAACAATTAAAACCTTGAAGAGAGTAAACATAGCCTTTTCTCATTGGGCGAATCGCACAAAAACACTTCCAGGTCGCATCTCAGCCCAAAATCTGTGATATTCAGAGACATCCTTCATTCTCCTCATGCAGTGCACCTAATTTGCCACGAGTCTAATTTCACAGTCACTGTTGCGTGGCAGGGAAGTTTTCACCTGACGTTGAGATTATTATCTTGAGTGTCAGGCGAGGCATTTCAAAAGGAAACTTCAATAGTATTCCTGACACAGAGTTATTGTCAATGTCAATAAAAAAACCCTCAAAACATTATTTAATTTGTATGTTAATGCATGAATTCAATTTGAATAATGTGGAGAGGCTTGAATGGGTTTGTATTATGATAAAAAAAAAAATATACAGTAAAACATTTGAGGATTACTGGAGACAGATACTGCACATTTTACAGTGTGAGCTGCATATAATATAGAAAAACTGTACATTATTTTGTATGCGTGCAGTATTGCACCTGTTACTCAATGTTGGAAAATGCCTTAGACAAATAGAGGATAATGAATCTCACAAGAGAACATATCCGGGTATTATTTCATCCGAAAGGGAAAAAATGAGAAATTATATTTTGCTTAAAGGATTAGTTCACTTTCAAATGAAAATTTCCTGATGATTTACTCACCCCCATGTCATCCAAGATGTTCATGTTTTTTTTTTAGAAACTGAGTGATGTTTTTTTCTAGAAGACCCTTATTCCTTGTCTTGGATCATGCAGAACGTCTTGAAGCTGCACTGAAACTAATTTTGTCCTTCAACAGTTTGGGGTCCATTGAAGTCCACTATATGGAGAAAAATCCTGGAATGTTTTCATCAAAAACCTTAATTTCTTTTCAACTGAAGAAAGAAAGACATGAACATCTTGGATGACACCGGAGTGAGTAAATTATCAGGAAATTTTCATTTGAAAGTGAACAAATCCTTTACATAAAATAGCCTATTTTGGACCATAAGGATTATGCTAATTAACCACACAAATAATAATCATTACTGTAATGAAAAAAGAAAAGAAAAAAAGCTTATTATCCACATTAGTAGTATTTGTTGTGTTGTCTTTATGCTGTTTTGTTGTTGTTGTTGTTGTTTGTTTTTTTAATGCATTAAAAATGTGACCTTGACATATTTGTCTTGAGCTTCACCCATATATTGACTTGTAGACACTGACACGGGGCCTAAAACTAACTTTTTGCCACACCTGCCAATGGCTGATGATAGTTCACCCAAAAATGAAAATTCTGTCATCATTTACTCACTCTCGAGTAGTTACAAACCTGTATGAGTTTCCTTATTGTGTTGAATACAAAATAAGATATTTTGAAGAATGTTGGTGACTAGTTTCTGGTCCCCATTGACTCCCATAGTATTTTTTGTAAGTCAGTGGGGACCAGCAACTGTTTGGTTATAGGCATTCTTCAAAATATATTTCTTTATGTTCAGCAGAAGAAAGAACTTCATGCAGGTTTGAAACAACTTGAGGGTGAGTGAATAATGACAGAATTTTCATTTTTGAGTGAACTATCCCTTTAGGAAAATTTACTAGACATTTTCTTTTACCCGTTATGACACTGACTTTTTAGATACCAGTGAAAAAAACAAAACAAAACAATTCTTTATTCCAATTTCAATTCCACAGCTAAAGCTACTAGCCTAACTAACATATTTAAAACATTATTAAAGACAAGTAACACTAGTTTTCAGATGGAGACATTGAATATAGTCTTCACTGTATAACTTCAACATAGATTAATGAAAAAGTTGTTCAGTCAAGAGCAGTGAGTGATTTTTTCTTTGTCTTTTGTTGTTTGATTAATATTAAAAACAGACAGCAGCAGAAATATTAGGCTGCTGCCACTTTAAGACGATGCACTGATCCAATATACTGATTAACATCTTTTTCTACTGTTTACGTTCACTATGGACATTTTTTGACATTTTTTATTTTTTTGTGTGTGTGTGAATTTGTCCATTTAAGAAAAAAAGCTCATTTCAGTATTTGCGTACTGTCTGAGACGCAGCTTTCTATGCACACACTTCGGATGTAGAAAACTTCCCACACAGTGTGTGAGTAATGAACAGAGTTCCCTATCGCGTCTTCTTGCACCTGAATATTTAAATTACCAATACTTAAACTCTTGTGATGAGTACTTGCCCCAAAGCATCAGTCACGTTCATGTTCTAACAACATTGCATTGTTAGAATTCATAGAAATATTACCGGCCAACTGCCGATTGACACATTTTTATATACTCTATAATTTTTACTCACATTTGGCGCTTGCTGACTGATAACTTTAGGCCCTGCACTGACATGTTCCAGTTAAAGAAAACATCTGCTGGTAAAAGAGAAAAATTTCATTGCATCAACTCCATAGTGTTGAGCCAAAAATACAGCCTGAAGCCCAGCAAACAAGCAGTCAAAACCATGTCAGAGAGCTAATTAAAGGTCTGAAGTGTGAGGCGGCTGTAATCCTGCTCGCTTGTGTGCATCAGTGCCAAACACTGCAAGGGTCAGTTGTGCCCAAACTGCATACATGTATACTTGTAAAGGTTCCTAAAGGGTTCCAAAGAAAACAATGTATCGTTCAGTGATCAGCTCTTGAAAGAGCCATGTTTTTATAGTGTTCAGAACATGTTAAAAATCTAAAAAACCTTTATCCACTATAAAGAATCTTTTGTGGAATGGAAATGTTCCATGGATGTTAAAGGTTCCTCATGGAACCATCGATGCCAATAAAGAACCGTTATTTTTAAGAGTGCATTTGCAATGCATTTTTATAGTCACACAGCACAGGTCTTTGTTAATATATGTCATAGTTATATTCCAAAAAACTGCAGCATGTTTAGCTCCCACAAATAAAGTATTAGTTTAAAATATCTCTTAATTGAGGTAATTTTCTGCAAAAGCATTTGACTGATAAATTACACATCATGTCACACATAAATATTACTTTAAACCTGATTTCAGAAATTTATTTTGATGCATGTTCCCATTGTGACAAAATTACAGGCAACTTTACTGTAGCTTTAATTAAAAAATTAAGACAGTGCCACACAGAGCCACTTAAAGGCTCATTAATGTGCAATTATGATAAAGTAAGTAAAGAATCTAATTTAGCTGAAACCTCAAAATCCTTCAGTACTAGGCAGAAGTCAAACTGCTTTAATTCTCACATCAGCTCTGGCTCTTTCCTGTGGATTTCCTCCAGATATCGTCTCTCTGATTCTAACGAACTGTGTTTGTTTCTGTTACACTATCGCAGAGATTCACAAGCCACAGAACATCAGATGCGGCTTTCATGTTTAACCATAAACAAAACCTCCCTGTAAACATGCTTATTTGGTCTATTTGAGCAAGTTTCTTCTTCTTGCATGCTTTTTGTGAAGTTCAGTCTTTAGATACTCATAAAAACAACACGATTATAATCCAGCTGTGAAAACATGACACCTGAGGATATTACGAGTTTAAAGGAGTGAAATACATATACCTTAATCTAAGAAAACCACATAATATTTGTGATGTCATAATACATTTAGAAAGAGTCCAGCACATGAAGCTGCCAGTGATAAGAATTTATTACGCTAAAACTGTTTTTACAATCTATAAATGGACATATTGGTGAACTTTATGACACTATGTAAATTTCTTGACTGTATTAGCTATGAAATAATAAATACCCAAAACAGCTGCTGTTTGTTGAGTAAAATGTCACCAGGATAGGCCTATATATATATATATATATATATATATATATATATATATATATATATATATATATATATACATACATACATACATACATACACTGCAACACTAATAATACAAAGACATTAATTAAGAAATGTCATTATGAATAAAGCTGAATCTACAACCAACAGATTATAGGCAACAAAATGTGCAGACTTTGGCATTGAGAAAAAGGGAAATACTATAGCTCTATCTGGTGGACATTTGGTAAATTGCATATAGCTGTTGGATGTCGAATTACAAATAGCTGTACACTGTAAAAGAAGAAGAAGAAAAAAAAAAATTGTTGGTTTAACTTAAAAAATAAGTTAATGGTTGCCTTACAATTTTGAGTTCATTGAAATAAAAAATTTGAGTTAATACAATGAAGGTCATTGGTTTAATCAGCAGAAACTCCAAATATTATGTTATCTGAACCACATTATTGAAGTTGATTTGACAAAATAAAAAAAAAATAAATAAAAAAAAATGTTGTGATAACAAATCCTAAAAATATTTTTTACAGTCAAAGAATTACAAGCTGGTAACCTTTCATTGACCAATTTACAGTGCATGCACCTCATATTTATGGTATTTATATGCATATTTAAAGGCACTATAAGTATGCACAATATAAGTTAGGACAACTGTAAATCACTGAATATTCTAACAACTGATCATCTGATAAACTGATATCTATTCAGCTAAAATCTCAATCAGTATACTAGTCAATAAACTAGAAATAGTTGAGCCAGAAATGAAAATACTGTAATTTTCTCACCCTAAAGTTGTTCCAAACTTGTATATCTTTCTATTTTTCTGTGAAGCATAAAAGATGATGTAAGGTTGAATGACAACACTATCTTTTTTTCATATGACTTTATATTTTCAATGTTCTGCTGCTTCAGCGTGTCACTGTCTGCGGTGCTGAATCTAAAATGGATCAGATGGACAGCTGTCAATCATTTTACATTCACAGACATTGCATGCAAAATATACATTTTATCACAATTACTACCAACACGATTATTGTAATCGTGAATATATATATATATATATATATATATATATATATATATATATATATATATATATATATATATATATATATATATATCAGTTTTAATGTAACACTTGCAATAAATAGCAGCAGCTAATAAATCACCATGATTCTACTGTAAAAACAACAAAAATACAACAAAAACAATAACTTACACAGTCTTGATTCTATTCATTCAACTTCTCACAACAGTTTTTTCATTAATAAATAAATTCAAATTTTGGTGACAGTGCAAAAAAAAAAAAAAATTGTGACAGTCTTAAAATAACTCGCATTCATTTTTAAACTGTTTTAAAAAACATGTTTTTTTTTTTTTTTTTTTAGATATTAGATTTATGTGATTGCATGTGTGCATCTCACTAGAAGCGTGTGAATTTCACTGCGCTCAGTTGTCGACATCTGCTGTCAGGAGCTTCACGAGCACCACCACCACCACCATCATCATCATCATCCCCACCCCTCAACCTCTCCCTGCGGGAACGACAATATCCAGCTCTTAACATTCCCAATTTGGAATTGCAAATCATCGCCAAAAGGAGCCAATTTGAGCGGCATAAACCACATTCTTTCTTAAATGGCGTCAGAAACGCGTCTCACACTCGCGTTATCGTACAGGAGGTATGGCGGCTAATCAGACGCGCTGTGAATCTGTATCAGTCAGGTTTTCAATGCATGTGCTTAATGTTATTGTACTACGATCATTTAAGCATATCTAATGATACTGCTGATCTTTATTTGTCATTTGAAAGATGCACACGCGCGCATAAATTGCCTAATCAAATCGTTGTTGCAAACGGGAGTAAACGATGAAATTCAATTTCAAAATGCATGGCGGATGGACAGGCTAATTTGAAAGCGCTGGTTGCATTGGTGTGCGTTTGTGATTACTGGATGCTGAACAGTCAGGGGAGAGATTGAGGTGGTCCACACCCCGTCATTGTTCCAGCCATGTCCCCTCCAGCATCCGCTGCGACAGCCAGTGAGAGCAGCACCACCACCACTGTGTTCGAGGAAGACACGGACGGAACTAGAGAGGAGGTACTCGATTACTGACGCTGTTTTCATTTTGCAGTCATGACGATGCGTGAATAGCGCGTGATAACTCAAACAAACTAAAGATCCCCCTATGTAAACACGAGCATCGATATGCACAACATGGAAGGAAGCATGCAAGTGTGTGTACACATCACTGCAGTGAGAATGCATGAGCAGAGATTGGCTTTATCAAATAACAAACAGCCGAACAGTCTTTGTTATTTTAAGCAATAGAGGTAAAATCCACTAATGCATGATACTATATAACAAATGGCCCCCAGTTTGACACCTAAAGTCAAGTCAGACAAACAATACTGTATTGATCACATATTCAACCATTGATAGTGATAGGCCAATATTTGGCCATGCTCACTTGGTGGATTACCGTAGTAGTGCAGACTAAACCAGCCTAAAATGGTTTGCTGGTTGGTAAGATGGTCTTCCAGCCTGCACAGATGAAAAGTGTGCAAAAAACAAACTAACAGCTAACACCAGGCTGGGAAATCAGCAAATCAGCTCAGGCTTTTTTCAGCAAGGTTACATCAAGTTCAAAATCACCATAAGTGTTCGTTTAATTTCACCAAACTAATTTAGATTGATAAAGTATGGAGGCCAACTGTCCAAGATCCAAATGATTTTGAATTTCTTTTAGGGATTTTTGTATTATTTAAGTAAATATTACAGTAAATATTGTTTAAAATAATTGTTTATTTAAAGCTGCAGTCCGTAAATTTTTTTTGGTTAAAAATCAATTTAGAGCAAGTACATAACCAGCCAGTGTTCAAAACTATCTCATTATCTTGTCTCGATTCACAACGGTAAGCTTGTAATAATGTTTTATAAAAAGAGCGACATGGTGGATTTCCGCGGGAAATTCGAGCACGCAGCAGTTCTTCTGTGCGTCATTACGTCACGTCCTTAAACAGAAAGGAGGAGTCCCGTCCAGGCTAGTCGGTTTTATCACGTGAGGATACTGCAGGTAGCGGATCATTTATAGCCTTTTCTCACAGCAGCTGAAATAATTAAACTTATCATTTTGATGGCGGACTGTAATCCAGAAAGATCCAAATAACAATCATCAGTGACAACTGGAGATTCACCAGTAGTCAAAAGCAAAAGAATTTGGCCTGTTGAGTGGATACAGAAATTGAAATCTACGGGTAACACTAGTATACACATAGTCATAGTAATGCTGATGTTGTTAACATTAACAATTTGAGAACAATATAACAGTAATAATAATAATTTGCACGGTTTGACGTGATCAGAGCTAAGCGATCGTTAGATTTAATCATCATTGGCAGCGCGATTTATTGTAGGCCTAATACTTTTTTCCTCAGTTGGTCAGAACAAAAGTGGCTGAAATGTTACTTACTTGTTCAGATGATATTTTCCCGTGAAAATTCTTTGGTCGCACTTTCAAAACGTAGAATCTGTGATTCTGAAGTTCAGTATCCACCGGTGCGGTGACTGACAGCAAACATTAGATTCATCCGCGCTGACGAGCTGTGCCGATGCACAACACACGTACAGATAACTGTTCTGCATAAGACTGCAATTGCAGGTTTCAAATAAGAGATGGCGACAAAGAGGAAAAATCACGGACTGCAGCTTTAATTAAAAAATAATTAAAAAACCATCCAATCAGATACCAATGTACTTGGATGACAAAAAGTACAGAAACACACACACAAAATGCACCCAAAAAAGTGAATGTGCATAAAAATGCTTTAGTCCATTACAGGCTATCTTCAGTGTTTGATCATCGGGAATGCATCACATTACATGCGTTTGCTATGATGTCAACGTTATCTCTGCCATCTCTTTATAATTAAAGGATTAGTTCACTTCAGAATTCAAATTTCCTGAAAATTTACTCACCCCCATGTCATCCAAGATCTTCATATCTTTCTTTCTTCAGTCAAAAAGAAATTAAGGTTTTTGAGGAAAACATTCCAGGATTTTTCTCCATATAGTGGACTTCACTGGCTACCAACGGGTTAAAGGTCCAAATGTCAGTTTCAGTGCAGCTTCAAAGGACTCTCCACGATCCCAGATGAGGAATTAGGAATTATCTAGCAAAATAATTGGTAATTTTCTAAAAAAAAAAAAAAAAAAAAAATTATATATATATATATATATATATATATATATATATATACACACATACTTTTTAAACACAAATGCTCATCTTGCACTTCTCTGTGATGCACCATGCATTACATAATCACGTTGGAAAGGTCACACGTGACAGGCGGAAGAACCACGGTAGGGCGACAAAAACCATCTAATTTTCTCCTCCAAATTCAAAATCGTCCAACATCATTGTTTTACCTTTCTTTTATTTTTTGGTGGTAGAGGGCGTTTGACTTAGTCTTTGCATGTTTGCTTTAAAAACACTTGCTCGGTACTTCCGCCTACGTCATGTGTGACCTTTCCAACGTGATTACTTAATGCATGGTGCATCGCAAGGCTAGTGAAAGATGAGCATTTGTGGTTAAAAAGTATATAATTTTTATTTTATTTTTTCGCTAGATAAGACCCTTATTCCTCATCTGGGATCGTGTAGAGGTCTTTGAAGTTGAACTGAAACTGACATTTGGACCTTCAACCCGTTGGTAACTGTTGAAGTCTATATGGAGAAAAATCCTTAATTTATTTTCGACTGAAGAAAGAAAAACAAACATTTTGGATGACATGGGGGTGAGTAAATTATCAGTAAAATTTTAATTATGAAGTGAACTAATCCTTTAAACAAGCATATGTTCAAGAACTACTAGCCGTTAGAAAATTATGAATATGTTAGTGCTTCTCTTGGTAAGATAATAATGTGATTTTGCATGAATATTAACCAGTAAATGAATACATTAGCGCATATATTCACATCTTGCTTTCAAACAGCAACAACATGCATGACATGTCATTTGCATAATTCACTGTACTCACCGTTTTTTCCATGGCCTTTTTAACTCATCTCCATTGTTCTCTTTTGTGCTTGACGAGCAGCAGAGGCCCATGAATCAGTCACTGAGCAAGTCCATGTGCAGAGAGGTGTTCTGGAAATGCCTGCTGCTGTCTATGCTCATGTACGGCTGCATGGGAGCCATGGTGTGGTGCCACGTCACCAAGGTCACTCGGTTGACCTTTGACAGTGCCTATAAAGGGAAGTCCATGATGTATCATGACAGTCCCTGCTCAGATGGCTACATTTACATCCCACTGGCCTTCCTCATCATGCTTTATGTCGTTTACCTGGTGGAGTGCTGGCACTGCCATGCCAGAAATGAGCTTCAGTACAAGGTGCACATGGAGGGAATTTACGAAAGGGTCCAGAGGATGCAGCAGGCCAAGCCTTGCATCTGGTGGAAGGCCATCAGCTACCACTATGTCCGGCGGACGCGACAAGTCACAAGGTACCGCAACGGAGATGCTTACACCACCACGCAGGTGTATCACGAGAGGGTGAACACCCATGTAGCCGAGGCAGAGTTCGACTATGGCCACTGTGGAGTCAAGGACGTCTCCAAGCAGCTAGTTGGTTTGGAAAAGTCAGCCATCACCAAACTGAGGTTCACTAAGTGCTTTAGCTTCGCCAACGTGGAGTCTGAAAACTCCTATTTGACCCAACGGGCAAGGTTCTTCACTGACAACGAAGGACTGGATGATTACATGGAGGCCCGGGAGGGGATGCACCTGAAAAACGTAGACTTCAAAGAGTACATGATTGCCTTCTCCAACCCAGACCACCATCCCTGGTACGTTTCCAACTACGTCTTCTGGACTGCGGCCTTTCTTACCTTATCCTGGCCGTTACGGGTGCTGACGGAGTACCGCACGGCTTACGTCCATTACCGTGTAGAAAAGCTCTTTGGTGCAGACTACATACCTGTGACACCCTGCGACGAGAGACCTTACTGTAGACGCATCCCAAGAGTCAACACCATCGACAGCACCGAACTGGAGTGGCACATTCGCTCCAACCAGCAGCTGGTGCCCAGTTACTCCGAGGCGGGTCTGATGGACCTGGCGCAACGCTCAGGAGGGGTCAGGCAGAACTGCGAACGCTGCCACCGCGCCATAAGCAGTTCCTCTGTATTTTCCCGCAGCGCCCTCAGCATCTGCAACGGCAGTCCTCGCATCCCCTTCAGCGGGAGTCGCTTCTCCTTGGGAAGACTGTACGGTTCTCGCCGAAGCTGCTTCTGGAGAAGTGGGAGCGGCAGTCTGGATGAACCCGAGAGCCCCAGCGAGAACACGCGATGCCTGTCCGGACGGATCAACGCTGATGAGGAAGACCCACCACCCTACCAAGATGCGCTATACTTCCCGGTGCTTATCGTCCATTGTAGTGAGAGTTGCCCCAATCACCGCTCCTTCCATAGGAATGGCTCATGCGTTGAAACATCATTATGATGGACCGCTTTACCTACCTGACCACTGAAAGAAGTGGAAGAACATCAAAACGTGAGACTTGAGAGCCTTTTGAACAATCCTCAATATTCGACATGTCCTGTTACTCAGGAATCATTTATTGGAATATTTATTGGCCCACAACACTGTATGCTTACAACAATGGACAGAGCAATTCCTATACTACTCCAATAATACACATTTATAGCAATAAGGAAAACAAAGCATTGGAGTTCTTGGTACAAGTAATAATTTTAATCAACTTGCTATCTAGGAGAGGAAAAACGGGCTGTTTTTGTTTGTATGTTCTTGACTGCTATAAAGAACAATTGCCACATCTACAGAGCAAAAACCTGGTCCTTTTTCTACAAGTACGACCAACTTTTCACCTTTATGGACCTTCTTAAATGTTGCACTTGAAGTTACATCAGTCAAATCATCTGTAAAAGAATGTTACTTTGTTTCTCTCACATAGTGGATCCCATTGGACCATGAAATGTATGGTTTACATTGGTATATGAACACTCCTTATGTATACAAGAAAAATGTCATGGGTTATTTGTACTTTTATTGTGATTTAACTGCACCAGGCAGAACAAGTACGGTTATGAACTTTTATGGCGATGTTCGCAACACTGCGTATCACAAACCATGAGACACATTTCAGGCTATGCAACTATTAACCTCTGGTATGTTATGCCTTTAAAACGTATATACAATTTACAATGGAATGTATGACTGTTGAAGCTTTTCTTTACATCGCTTGTATGTAGTGTACAAACTATCCAAGAAAGACTGAATTATTTAGTGAAGGCAGACATGAACGGGCTTGACTATTAGTGAATGTTTTAGGGGTTTAATAGCTGGCGACTGCTATTTTACTTGGCCGGAAATTGCAGTGGATCAGAGCAAATGCAACAGATCAAGTAAACATACAGTATAAGAGAGGGAAAATACATTTCTTTATGCAGCTCTGCATTTATTTATTGGTTAACAGCCATTTGATAATCAATACTGTGTATAATATTAAAAGGTGCAGCTTCATGAAAGCTCCATTCATCAACAACAAAGTATTGATCCTCAAAAATGGCCTAAATCTTTCCAAAGACATTTTTTTTATCTCTTTCATGCAGTTGATCCATATACAACCTGTATATCTCTGATATGTTATCTGTTGTCTAAAGGTTGCAAAAACATTTATCAGTATTGCATCCTATCACTTTTATACTGCCTATAGATAATGTATTCCATCATATCACGAAAAACTAAACTGCTGCCTTCATGTAGCACTCATTAAACATGAACATTGTTACATTAAATGGACATAAACTCACTGAATAAACTGCTTGTGGTCACACATAAATGAGTAAATGCTGTGTGTAAATGTGGCTTGCCAGAAAAGAAGAACCAGTCCAAATACAAAATATGACATGAAAGGGGAAAAAAAAGAAAATTGTGCCCACGATTTACTATTTCATTCCCTCGATTTGCTAAATCATGCAGACAACTTACTATTTTGTTCCCTTGATTTGCTAAATCGTGTGCAAAATTTATTCTTTTGTTCCCTCAATTTGCTAAATCTTGCCCACAATTTACTATTTTGTTCCCTCAATTTGCTAAATCATGCTCACGATTTACTATTTCATTCCCTCAATTTGCTAAATCATGAGCACGATTTACCATTTCGTTCCCTCGATTTGCTAAATCATGCAGACAACTTACTATTTCGTTCCCTCGATTTGCTAAATCTTGCCCACAATTTACTATTTTGTTCCCTCAATTTGCTAAATCATGCTCATGATTTACTATTTCATTCCCTCAATTTGCTAAATCATGCTCACGATTTAGTATTTCATTCCCTTGATTTGCTAAATCGTGAGGATGATTTACTATTTCGTTCCCTCGATTTGCTAAATCTTGCCCACAATTTACTATTTTGTTCCCTCAATTTGCTAAATCATGCTCACGATTTACTATTTCATTCCCTCAATTTGCTAAATCATGCTCACGATTTAGTATTTCATTCCCTCAATTTGCTAAATCATGCTCACGATTTAGTATTTCATTCCCTTGATTTGCTAAATCGTGAGGATGATTTACTATTTCGTTCCCTCCATTTGCTAAATCTTGCCCACAATTTACTATTTTGTTCCCTCAATTTGCTAAATCATGCTCACGATTTACTATTTCATTCCCTCGATTTGCTAAATCGTGAGCATGATTGACTATTTCATTCCCTCAATTTGCTAAATCGTGAGCACGATTTACTATTTTGTTCCCTCGATTTGCTAAATCGCAAGCAAAAATTACTAATTAGTTCCCTCGGATTTAGCTTACTATTTTTTCATGCATGACATATGCGGGGTTCCGTAAAAAATACAAAACAAAAATAACTTCATCTATAGGCCTACACTTCGTTCTTACTTTGATCAGGATCAATGTTTTAGAGAAACAAACCAACTAACACCACAGAACATCCCAGAAATCATTATAATACTTATTAAATGATAATATTTACAAATATTTGTCATTTGATTTCACACCAAATAATTTCACTTCCTGAAGGAATAAAGTGAAAAGAGGTTACTGTCCAGTGTGCAGTTATGAGAATGCGCCTCTAGATGGCAGTGAAGAATGTCACATCATGAATAATTCTACGGTATAAACATGACTTATCTTCATGTTCTCTAAATGCAGAGAAAAAAAAAAAATAGTAATACATAATAACCAGTTGTTTCAGATGGCTCCACACACAGATTAGATTAGAGCTTCTGTTTGAATAGTAGATGTGTTTGCCAAGTTCGTGTGTGGCTCTTTTCCTGTTTAATTCAGAGAAAATTTAAACAGCAAGAATAACTGGTTTTGGATGACTCTACAAGGAAAGACTGGAGAAAAGCAAAGCTAGAGGTATTGAAATTTCTGTTTGGACAGTATAGATGGTTCAGTCATATCAAATGCCCTTGTAAACTATTGATTGACAATGACACGGTAAAGTCTAATACTTTTGTTATCAAGCATGTCCCACCCTGAGTACATACACAGAGACAAGGGCGAGTCTGCTACTGTCAAAACAAAATGCAGATATCATTTACAGAGTCTATCAGGATGAAGGAAGTAAACGAATCCAAAGGTTCATTTACCTCTTTTTCTGACCTTAATGCATTTGCTTTCAAAAACACTGCATCCATAATGAAACAACTCAAGAATTATGGGAGAATATCACAAGTTGCAGAACAACTCCAATTCATATTTAAGCCCAAGACACTATTTTCATATCAATTACATATATTCCCCACACTAGATTGTCATAACCATAAACCGCTGTATATTTAACTTGTTAGGCATACATCAACACTCTTAAAAGCAAAAGTAAAACATCAGGGTTTATTACTAGGATTACAACCCTGGACATGAAATTTATGAGTACTTTCAAGTACCTTGGAGTATCATGTAAATACCATGGTAAATGAAAATGGCTTTTTAAGTACTAAGCCTTTAGTTTGAATCGGTTTGAATTTACTCAATTTGACTTCTGCTCGGATCAGTTCAGAAAACTCCTTCATAAGCATATTTCTAAAAATTATATATAATAATACAGGCTACACAATACAGTAGTACATTCAGTGTTTCTACTTACTTAGTTAATGTGGCTAATTCCAAATGAATCTTTTGCGCGTGAAAATGTGTCGTTACAGTAAACAGATTCACTATATTTGAATATAGTGAATCTGAAACGTTAGTCTTACTGAATAGTTTCCCACCATTTTGGCCTCGTGTGCCACTGCCAACTACTTGTTTATCCCCTTGACGATGTCTCGCAAATGAAATTGACTTATTCCACTATGGCGATGGTCGATCTAATTAATATTACATGAATAGTACTTACTTTCTTTGGTATGATTTGTTGAGAGAACGGTCACGTTTCCTAATTAATATTAATAAGTCCAGCCTTCGTCGTAGACGGATTCGTTCATTGGCCAGCAGTCTAGCGCGCGCTTACCAACATCTGACGCTCAGCGAATCAGCGAGGCCTAGTGATTGTCACGGTATGTAATTAGCAGCCATAAAACAAAGCCTTTACCATAGTAGGATTCATTTACTGGAGTCCAAATTTCATTGATTAATGTAATTGTAAGGTAGCAAAAACATACAAGAGTAGTAACATTCCTGCCCCCAGGACAGTGTATGTATAAATATGCATGCAAATTAATTCTAAAATACATTTTATTATTAAGCAAAATGTCCTGAGCATGACTTTAACTGCAAATTTTAAATATATCATTTAAAACATTATTAAAAATTGCTCAGAACACTAATAAATAGCATTTGTTACATGTCCCCGCTACCTAAACCTAAACTTTATCATGAAGTATAATCATTAAAATCTTTCAGAATTTTTTTTTTTTGTGTGTATTGTCGTGTGACTCCATACTGTATACCATCTATGCTAAACAAAAATAAATTTTATGAGCAATCCATAATATATCATATAAAACACATATTTTTGACATGTCCCCAGGTTTTTCCCTCAGTCCTGTTACCCTCACACATTTCCCCCTATAAAAAACTTCATGCCACAAGACACATTTTCAACAGGAAGTTGCATCATCTGGTTCTAATGCAGGCCATAAGAAGACCAAAGGTAAGTCCTCTCATTTTAATTTCTGTATATTTGATGAAATTGTAACTATGACTGAGAAGGTCAATATCAACATACTTTCCTGTTACCTAAATTATTTCTTAGATGTTATTTGCTTATTTAAAAAAAAAAAAAAACTTTAGGTAAGTCACTATTTGCTCAGTGTCCTCATGCTATTGTACGCCATGTGGCCATATGTCATGTATTTTATCGTTTTTGCTTAAAAACTCAATCCTGTTACTTTCAGTCCTGTTACTCATATGAAAAATAACAGGAGTGAGTAGAGTCCTCTGTTTTGTTGATTTAGTAATGTGAATATTAGTATATATATATATATTACTATTCACCTGTATCATGAGTTTTACATTTGAAATTACTTAAATTGTAGACTTTTAGGATTAGTTTTACAGTGTGAATGCCATTCTTGCAGGGAGCCAGTTCACCACAACATGACTTAACCTTTTTGTCTTTGTCTTTCTTATCTTTTGTAGAAGATGGAGATAACCTATACTATGCAGTTGCCAGAAACACCCATTCGTGGCATGCTGCAAGAGAAGGAGTGAAACACACCCGCAACCCTTTCTTTTCCCCCCTTTTTGTTTTTCCTTTCCTCTTTCTCCTTCTTTCTCTCTGTTACAAAGTGCTCCTTCCTGTTACTAAATTTATTGATTTTTCTAAAAAATAAAGTTAAACCACTGTTTTTTTATCAGTTTTGTTTGGCCCATCATTTATACAACTGTTAAATAAATTTAATTATTAAAAAAATTATATACTTCTGTCTTCTTTTAAATGAAAAAGTAGTTTTGTTGTTTTTATTAAAATATACCTTGCCTTAATATAAAGTGATTTTATATATATATATCACATCATCTTGCTACTGGGGTACCTCAGGGCTCTGTGCTTGGTCCACTTCTCTTCTCCATCTACACGTCATCACTAGGATCGGTCATTCAGGATCATGGTTTCTCCCATCACTGTTATGCTGATGACACACAACTCTACCTCTCATTCCAACCAGATGATCCGACGGTTGCTGGTCGCATCACAGCCTGCCTGACAGCCATTTCTGCCTGGATGAAGGACCACCACCTCCAACTCAACCTTGCAAAAACGGAACTGCTTGTGATCGGTGCAAACCCAACACTTCATCACAACCTTTCAGTTCAACTTGGGTCTTCAACCATCACTCCTTCCAGGACAGCCAGAAACCTTGGAGTGGTGATGGATGATGGTCTAACCTTCACAGATCATGTTGCAGCAACGGCCCGGTCCTGCAGATTTGCCTTGTACAACATCAGGAAGATTAGACCCTTCCTATCTGAACATTCCACACAAATTCTTGTCCAAGCTCTTGTTCTATCCAGACTGGACTACTGTAATGCTCTCTTGGCTGGCCTTCCAGCATGCACTATCAAGCCTCTACAACTGATCCAAATTGCTGCAGCAAGACTGGTCTTCAACGAACCGAAGAGAGCGCACGTCACTCCTCTCTTCATCAGTCTGCACTGGCTGCCAGTAGCTGCTCGCATCCAATTCAAGGCTCTGATGTTTGCTTACAGAACGACAGCTGGCTCTGCACCGCTATACCTTAACTCACTACTTCAGACTTACGTGCCCTCCAGAAACCTGCGTTCTGCAAGTGAACGGCGCCTTGTGGTGCCATCACATAGGGGCACAAAATCACTCTCACGGACCTTCTCCGGGACTGTTCCTGGCTGGTGGAATGACCTACCACGCTCTATCCGAGCAGCTGAGTCTCTAGCCATTTTCAAAAAAATGCTAAAGACGTATCTTTTTCGTCAGCACTTGACCCAGTAGTAGTAGCACTTACCTTGACTAATATTCTTCTCCTATCTGTGTATTTATTTAAAAAAAAATAAATAAAAAAATTTCGCCATGAGCACTTTACTGACATAACTGTGACTTCACTCAGCACTTACATACTGTTGTTCTCATGTTGATTTGATTGATTCTACTACTCTCATTTGTAAGTCGCTTTGGATAAAAGCGTCTGCTAAATGACTAAATGACTAAATGAAATGAATAAATATATATATATAAATATATATATATATATATATATATTTTTAAATTTATATATTTTTTTTTTTTTTTTTTTTTTTGTCACAGATATCAATTTCTTTAAAATAAACACTTTCTTGAGGTGAATACAAAGGAATTAACTGACATGCTTTTTAAACGGCACATGAGTTTTGGTAACAGGACTGAGAAAACGTGCATCCGTCTTCTGCTTTGAAACCTTGTAAAAAATTAAATAAAGTTGCCTGAGATTGACCAATACACATTTTGAATAGTTAAATATGTGTAGTATTAGATTCAGTGTTGAAAAAATATAAAAAATAATGTTTCATTTTGAAGAGTTTCAACAAGCAAATGTCACCCATTCGCCCACAAGTACGACAAAACAGTGAATTGTGAGGCATAATTTATTGATTGTAAAAACTATTTAGGATTCACATCTTCAGGTTTGCAAACAGTGCAAGGTTTGTTCCTCTAGTCAAATGTGCTATTGAAGCAAAAACTAGATTAGTGTCATCAAATTTAAAAAACTTAAACTCTCCACACAATTAATTATGTATATAAAATGCACAATCCAATCAATCACCCACCATATGCACAATAGCTAACAAGCCTCTATTATGCAAAATGTACCAAGTATGAAAATAAAGTTGCAGAATTTAAGTCAAAATTTGTGTATTGATGTTGGGTCTCAGAAGTATGTCAAGGATCCATGTTCTGTCTCATCTGGCTCATGAGTACAGGGTGAGATGCATCCACTACAAGAACAAAGTTATGCATTATTATTTTTATTAATCTTACTATGAATCCCGATGAATGAAATATTTGTATAAAAACATTACTTCATTTTCTCCCAGCATCATGTTTGGCCCTCCAGCAGAGAGTCTCTTGAATGTTTCTGGTGATAATAATATCATGAGTTTACATACAGTGATTGACAGCAATGATTAACATCAATCATCCAGACAACAATGTCATGCACTACAGAGGTTAGGTGTGGATGTTATGCTGTGATTGCATTATATTTATGAAACATGCATCACAAATCATTTATGTAGTTAAATCCTAACTTATCCCTAAGACGTGATATCTCAAGTGCTATTTTTAGGATTTATATTGTACACAATAATTGAGATCTGTACTGGCTGTCTAGAACATAATAGGCTATAGTTTCAGACTCACTGGCCATGCAGTCCATGCGCAGGACAAGAACAACAAAGTTTTCTAGTGTAATTTCACCACTGGAGTCACCGTATCGGAGAGCCATGAGATTCAGCATACTGTCACTCAATATAAACCCTTGAGAAATGAAAAACGTGAGCAGATTCATTCTATATGTTGTTGTAACATTTATGACTCTTTTAATAAAGTTACCTGCAACTTTAAGTACATTTCTGAGTTCATTCAGAGACAGACTTCCAGTGCGTGACACATCCACACCATAGAAAATATCCTGAGAAACAGACCACAGAAGCAAATGCAACCTTGTGTAATGTGTAATGTAGAAAAAATATAGACTACTGCATACTGAGTCACTATTAGCAAAAATGTGTTGCGTTTCCGATGGTTCTTTACCTTTAGAAAAACGGCTCTTTTCCACAAACGGAGGCATTCAAATTCACTGAGCCTTCCAGTGACACTGAGCTGTACTGTTGTGTTAAAGAGCATCATGAAACAACTTGTAAAAGGTGATCAATTACATTTTTGTTCCAGAATTCACAAATGGCAAACAACAAGCACAAGTGTCTGAAAGCCTTTTCTCCCTCTGATCCCTCATAGTAGAGGATACATCCATCAGCGCCACCATGCTCTTACACAAATCCAAGCTGAATCCTTTCGTTTTCTGTGAATGCCCTGAGAGATCAGACAAAAAACATGCAGAATCACAGATAAATGGAAGCAAAACAGGAATCTGTGCTTTAAATTATAAGCTGATTGTGACTTTTCTCTGGAAGGATGAAACATCACCTTCATAAAGATTCTCATTCAGAAGTCTCTGAAGCTGCTCAGCGTCCACCTCTCCGTACTTACAGAAACAGACAATTATCAGAATACAGATCAAAAAATGTCTGTTCAGTTTAAATATCTGGGGTCTTTTTGTTGCATTTTCAGTAAATATCTGATCATAATCATTCACATTCCCTCACAATCCAGAACTGTTGTACCTTATCTGCATATTGTAGAAAGAGCTGGAAGGAATCATCATTATCCCTGGGAATCACCTGAGAGAAATTGATAACATTTTAAAATACATATACTTTCAGAACACATATATGTGCAACATGTAAAAAACAGCCCAAGCTGTGATATACCTTTGTTCTTGTTATGCCATATCCAGAAGAGTCTCTGAAGACACAAAATCAAAATCTCTGTAGCTTAATAAGCAGAGGCATCATAAACATGTTTGTTTGAGCATCATCTCAATCACTTAATGTTAATAATGCGAAGGCTTACTCAATGACGGCTTCTGTCTTTGAATAGACTGTCAGAAGGAAGGATGAAGCTTCATTTGGCTTGAAAGTTGAAGGAACGATGACGTAGTCGCCTGCTTTGAATCTAAAAAACTCCATGATTTCCCGAGCATTGATGTAAGATTCATTTTTTCCAACGAGACGGGTGTTTCTGAAGAAAGAGGCAGGGAATTTTTCCCTTTGGTCCTTTAACTTGAAGATAAGGAAAAATATTGATTATTTTACCTCTGCAAAACCCCAAATTCAACTAAATGATTCAGGAACATTCAATACGTACATGAGCTGGCACCTGCAAGAGTTACAGAAAACAAGTATAAATGTTCAAATACTCAATATCGTATTCAAGTGAAGAAGGTCTTTTGCAAGTTTTCAAAATGCTTTTTTTTTTTTTTTACAAACCTCATAAATGTTAAAGCCAATATGAAAATTGGTTGCCAAGTGCCTGTTTCTCTTGTGAGATTTCTGAATGAGAGACACGAGGAGATTTGGAGAGCTTTCATCTCTTGGGTCTTCAACAGTCTGCTTTAGAGTCACACGAAACTGGGGATTTTTTGAAAAACTCTCTACGAATGCAAAAGAAAAAAAAAGAAAAAATAGAGAGAGAGAGTGTGGTAATATATAGGTCTATTAAATATTAAAATACTAAATCCATCCAAGCTGTTTTTGAATGTGAATCTGACTCACTCTCTGAACTAAAGTTCTGTCATGACATGGTAATGGATATGACAATGTTGATATGGTTAATCTTGGTGGAATAGATCTGCTATGCTGCTGCTTCTGTTATTACTGCTGCTGTTGCTGTTTGTTTATTGCTGCTGTTGCTGTTTGTTTGTTTATTGCTGCTGCTGTTGTTATTACTGCTGTTGCTGTTATTATTGCTGCTGCTGCTGCTGTTTGTTTATTGCTGCTGCTATTGGTTATTACTGCTGCTGCTGTTATTGCTGCTGCTGTCTGTTTATTGCTGCTGGTTATTGCTGCTTCTGTTATTGCTGCTGCTATTGGTTATTGCTGCTGCTGCTGTTATTGGTTATTGCTGCTGCTGTTGCTGTTTGTTTATTGCTGCTGCTATTGGTTATTGCTGCTGCTGTTGTTATTACTGCTGCTGCTGTTATTACTGCTGTTGCTGTTTGTTTATTGCTGCTGCTATTGGTTATTGCTGCTGCTGCTGTTATTACTGCTGCTGCTGTTTGTTTATTGCTGCTGCTATTGGTTATTGCTGCTGCTGTTATTGCTGCTGCTGCTGTTTGTTTATTGCTGCTGCTGCTGTTATTACTGCTGCTGCTGTTTGTTTATTGCTGCTGCTATTGGTTATTGCTGCTGTTGTTATTGCTGCTGCTGCTGTTTGTTTATTGCTGCTGCTGTTGGTTATTGCTGCTGCTGTTATTGCTGCTGCTGCTGTTTGTTTATTGCTGCTGCTATTGGTTATTGCTGCTGTTGTTATTGCTGCTGCTGCTGTTTGTTTATTGCTGCTGCTATTGGTTATTGCTGCTGCTGTTATTGCTGCTGCTGCTGTTTGTTTATTGCTGCTGCTATTGGTTATTGCTGCTGTTGTTATTGCTGCTGCTGTTTGTTTATTGCTGTTGCTGTTGGTTATTGCTGCTTCTGCTGTTTGTTTATTACTGCTGCTATTGGTTATTGCTGCTGCTGTTATTGCTGCTGCTGCTGTTTGTTTATTGCTGCTGCTATTGGTTATTGCTGCTGTTGTTATTGCTGCTGCTGCTGTTTGTTTATTGCTGCTGCTATTGGTTATTGCTGCTGCTGTTATTGCTGCTGCTGCTGTTTGTTTATTGCTGCTGCTATTGGTTATTGCTGCTGCTGTTATTGCTGCTGCTGCTGTTTGTTTATTGCTGTTGCTGTTGGTTATTGCTGCTTCTGCTGTTTGTTTATTACTGCTGCTATTGGTTATTGCTGCTGCTGTTATTGCTGCTGCTGCTGCTGTTTGTTTATTGCTGCTGCTATTGGTTATTGCTGCTGTTGTTATTGCTGCTGCTGCTGTTTGTTTATTGCTGCTGCTATTGGTTATTGCTGCTGTTGTTATTGCTGCTGCTGCTGTTTGTTTATTGCTGCTGCTATTGGTTATTGCTGCTGCTGCTGTTTGTTTATTGCTGCTGCTGCTGTTATTACTGCTGCTGCTGTTTGTTTATTGCTGCTGCTGTTTGTTTATTGCTGCTGCTGTTTGTTTATTGCTGCTGCTGCTGTTATTGCTGCTTCTGCTGTTTGTTTATTACTGCTGCTATTGGTTATTGCTGCTGCTGTTATTGCTGCTGCTGCTGCTGTTTGTTTATTGCTGCTGCTATTGGTTATTGCTGCTGTTGTTATTACTGCTGCTGCTGTTTGTTTATTGCTGCTGCTATTGGTTATTGCTGCTGTTGTTATTGCTGCTGCTGCTGTTTGTTTATTGCTGTTGTTATTGCTGCTGCTGCTGTTTGTTTATTGCTGCTGCTGCTGTTTGTTTATTGCTGCTGCTGCTGTTATTACTGCTGCTGCTGTTTGTTTATTGCTGCTGCTATTGGTTATTGCTGCTGTTGTTATTGCTGCTGCTGCTGTTTGTTTATTGCTGCTGCTATTGGTTATTGCTGCTGTTGTTATTGCTGCTGCTGCTGTTTGTTTATTGCTGCTGCTATTGGTTATTGCTGCTGCTGTTATTGCTGCTGCTGCTGTTTGTTTATTGCTGTTGCTGCTGCTGCTGTTGGTTATTGCTGCTTCTGCTGTTTGTTTATTGCTGCTGCTGCTGCTGCTGTTGTTATTGCTGCTTCAGTTATTGCTGCTGCTATTATTACTGCTGTTGCTACTGTTATTGTTGCTGCTGTTGGCTATTGCTACTGTTGCTGCTCCTGCTGTTATTGCTGCTGCTGCTGTTTGTTTATTGCTGCTGTTTGTTATTGCTGCTGCTGCTGTTATTACTGCTGCTGTTGCCGTTTGTTTATTGCTGCTGCTATTGCTGCTGCTGCTGTTGTTATTACTGCTGCTGCTATTGGTTATTGCTGCTGTTGCTGTTATTGCTGCTGCTGCTGTTTGTTTGTTTATTGCTGCTGCTATTGGTTATTGCTGCTGCTGTTTGTTATTATTGCTGCTGCTGCTGTTTGTTTATTGCTGCTGCTGTTGGTTATTGCTGCTGCTGTTGTTATTACTGCTGCTGCTGCTGTTTGTTTATTGCTGCTGCTGCTGTTGTTATTACTGCTGCTGCTATTGGTTATTGCTGCTGTTGCTGTTATTGCTGCTGCTGCTGTTTGTTTGTTTATTGCTGCTGCTATTGGTTATTGCTGCTGCTGTTTGTTATTATTGCTGCTGCTGCTGTTTGTTTATTGCTGCTGCTGTTGTTATTATTGCTGCTGTTGCTGTTATTGCTGCTGCTACTATTGCCGCTGCTGTTTTTTGTTTATTGCTGCTGCTATTGTTATTGCTAGTTCAGTTATTGCTGCTGCTGTTTGTTTATTGCTGCTGCTATTGGTTATTGCTGCTGCTGTTTGTTTATTGCTGCTGCTGTTGGTTATTGCTGCTGTTGTTGTTATTATTGCTGCTGTTGCTGTTATTGCTGCTGCTACTATTGCCGCTGCTGTTTTTTTTTTATTGCTGCTGCTATTGTTATTGCTGCTTCAGTTATTGCTGTTGCTGTTTGTTTATTGCTGCTGCTATTGCTGCTGCTGCTGTTGTTATTACTGCTGCTGCTGTTTGTTTATTGCTGCTGCTATTGGTTATTGCTGCTGTTGTTATTACTGCTGCTGCTGCTACTGTTTGTTTATTGCTGCTGCTATTGGTTATTGCTGCTGTTGTTATTACTGCTGCTGCTGCTACTGTTTGTTTATTGCTGCTGCTATTGCTGCTGCTGATGTTGTTATTACTGCTGCTGCTGCTGCTGCTATTGGTTATTGCTGCTGTTGCTGTTATTGCTGCTGCTGCTGTTTGTTTGTTTATTGCTGCTTCTATTGATTATTGCTGCTGCTGTTGTTATTATTGCTGCTGCTGCTGTTATTATTGCTGCTGTTGCTGTTATTGCTGCTGCTACTATTGCCGCTGCTGTTTTTTGTTTATTGCTGCTGCTATTGTTATTGCTGCTTCAGTTATTGCTGCTGCTGTTTGTTTATTGCTGCTGCTATTGGTTATTGCTGCTGCTGTTTGTTTATTGCTGCTGCTGTTGTTATTATTGCTGCTGTTGCTGTTATTGCTGCTGCTACTATTGCCGCTGCTATTTTTTGTTTATTGCTGCTGCTGTTGTTATTGCAGCTGCTGCTACTGTTATTGTTGCTGCTATTGGCTATTGCTACTGTTGCTGCTCCTGCTGTTATTGCTGCTGCTGCTGTTTGTTTATTGCTGCTGTTTGTTATTGCTGCTGTTCCTGCTGTTATTGCTGCTGCTGTTTGTTTATTGCTGTTGCTGCTGTTTGTTTAATGCTGCTGCTATTGGTTATTGCTGCTGCTGTTTGTTTGTTTATTGCTGCTGCTATTGGTTATTGCTGCTGTTGTTATTACTGCTGCTGCTGCTACTACTGTTTGTTTATTGCTGCTGCTATTGCTGCTGCTGCTGTTGTTATTACTGCTGCTGCTGTTTGTTTAATGCTGCTGCTATTGGTTATTGCTGCTGCTGTTTGTTTGTTTATTGCTGCTGCTATTGGTTATTGCTGCTGTTGTTATTACTGCTGCTGCTGCTGCTACTGTTTGTTTATTGCTGCTGCTATTGCTGCTGCTGCTGTTGTTATTACTGCTGCTGCTGCTATTGGTTATTGCTGCTGTTGCTGTTATTGCTGCTGCTTCTGTTTGTTTGTTTATTGCTGCTGCTATTGGTTATTGCTGCTGCTGTTGTTATTATTGCTGCTGCTATTGGTTATTGCTGCTGCTGTTGTTATTATTGCTGCTGCTGTTATTATTGCTGCTGCTGCTGTTATTATTGCTGCTGTTGCTGTTATTGCTGCTGCTACTATTGCCGCTGCTGTTTTTTGTTTATTGCTGCTGCTATTGTTATTGCTGCTTCAGTTATTGCTGCTGCTGTTTGTTTATTGCTGCTGCTATTGGTTATTGCTGCTGCTGTTTGTTTATTGCTGCTGCTGTTGGTTATTGCTGCTGTTGTTGTTATTATTGCTGCTGTTGCTGTTATTGCTGCTGCTACTATTGCCGCTGCTATTTTTTGTTTATTGCTGCTGCTGTTGTTATTGCTGCTGCTGCTACTGTTATTGTTGCTGCTATTGGCTATTGCTACTGTTGCTGTTCCTGCTGTTATTGCTGCTGCTGCTGTTTGTTTATTGCTGTTGCTGCTGTTTGTTTATTGCTGCTGCTATTGTTTATTGCTGCTGCTGTTTGTTTGTTTATTGCTGCTGCTGCTGCAGAGCAAGTACAGGACTTGCTACATGACAGAACTGCCAGTACATACACAACACTCTACTGTGAGCAAGTAAGACATGCTGCTGCCATACAATATAGCATACATGAACTACATGAATCTATACAGGTGGAGCTGGGGAAGGTGGAGAGTTTCTGAAAGCGTGCTACAACGTCTACAGTAAACATTGACCAAGTATTTGGAGTTTGACCACGCAAGCTCATTGGCTACTGATATAGCAGGAAGCAATCAGCTGTGCCCTATAGAGAACGATGTGTTTGCAAGCAGATTTCAAGTTAATGACCTGCACCATCTAGAATTTCATGACAGAACTTTGTATTTATCATTACTTCCAGTGATGTACATCTCAAAATAAAGCTTTTTTTTTTTACTTTCAACACTGTTGTCAACCAATCAAAACCAACAAAGACGTACACAAATTAATTCTCAGTCCTGGTCCTACATTAGCCCTACATTCTGATATGAATTGAATCATTATGCTTAACAAGATAGTAGTAGTCATAGTCATAATAAAAATAGTTGTCGTAAGAATAATATGAGTTAGTTTACCTAGGTCATTTGAACAACCGCCAGCTGTTGTTCCAATCACCCACTGGCGTTTGTGCACTTCAATTTTCCAGGATGAAGAATGAGATCCAGCAAGAACGTTCACATCCGAGCAACAAATATCCAAATCTGAAAAATTCTTGCAGAAATCCTCCATTGACATCCTGCAGAGACAGAAAATAGTGATTTGGAACTGTGGTTGTGGAATATACTAAATAAAATTAATAGATAAAAACACTGATCTAAAATAACTTTAAAGACAAACATTTGGCCCTTTGTTTACTGTACATAGTTCTGCTCACCAGAATTCTCCATTGTCAAGCACAACTTTGTATTTTTGGTCCTCAGGACGTACAAGTTGCCACAAAGGGGATCTAAAGAGACCAGATTAACAAGAAATCAGACGCCTAATTGATGTAGAGATATGTAGGAATTATATAGATCACCTGTCGCTCCAGTCCCTGTTCCACTCTCCTTGACCCCAAGGGTTAAAGATCCTCACCAGCTTCACTGGACGACCTCTACATACAACCTGAGTGAACATCTCATAAGATCACAGGAAAAACTTGTACTGTTCTTGTCAACTTACTGATACTAAACGCTTCAAAACTCGTCTAATAAATCTGGCATGGTACAGTATGTTATGAATATTGTTTGCTTTTTGAGGAATTGCTTTTGCTCCTCTTTTGCTCCTCTTTTGCTAAATGCAAACTTAATGTAAAACTGTAAACCACATTTGAATTATATAAGAAGTTCTCACCTCTGCTACTCCTGTGACCGTGTACGCATGCATTTCCACAAGGCCATTTGGTAACACATTATTTTGCAGCAGACCTGCTTGCTAAAAGGAACAAAATGATTTTAGGACTTCATGTGATCATGACAAATCTTTGTTGCAGGTGGGTCGCTGGTCTGTTCTCAATGCAGGATATCAAAAGCTATGGCATTTCTGGTTATTAAATTCAAGCATACATATATATATATATATATATATATATATATATATAAATATATATTTAAAACAAATATATTAAATGGTTAATTCATTTGCTTCTGTGATTATCAAACATCAATTCTGATGAGTTTGATATTGTTGATAGTATTTTTAAGGAGACTGTTGACACATTTAGCTTCTGTCTTCTAAAAATCGAAGGTTATAGCGACACTTAGCGGTCAAGAGTAGAAATTACAAGAGTAGAAGTTGCCCTTATCCCTCAGAAAATATGAATAAAACTATTTGAAGTAGCATAAATATGTCCCAGACTACACTGAATAATTGTTAACTTGCAGCAAGCATGATAATAATAATAATAATAATAATAATGGATTTTTTATTTTTTTTATTTTAATTGTTTGATAATAGGATAATATTAAAGGCTCAATCTTTACCCCTCCAGGAGTGCCGCATCCCATCAGGGATTCTGATTGGCTGGCTCGTCTCATGGCGTCCCACAGCTTGTCTGATGCTTCACTCAGTTTAATGGTCATGTGTGGTCCACCAGTGAAGTCCATGATAGCTTCTGATATGTTTCCTGCGTCCATATCCGCATAAGAGCCGCACACTCTGGAAAAGATAAAGACAATAATCAAGCCACCATTTCCAGAAGTATTTTTCCCATTTATTATTTCTGTGCATTAAAAAAAAAAAAAAAAAGAAGACTTCTGATCCATGAACCAAACTAACCAGATCTAATGTACATATCACAATATTTGAAGAACTGCTCAACCTATGAAGCAATAAATTATAGTACAATATAAAATAGTCTGTTATTAAACTGAAACATACTTAGCATAAGCTTTCTCTAACAAAGCAGGCCAGAATTCATTTGCCGTTTTAGACTGAACAAAGACGAGTCTGCCGTCAATAGTTGGTAGTTTGTCATCGATAACCACATCCACCCATGATCCAAATCTCCAGAACTGAAAACAAAAGATGAGAAAGTAGTAATTATTAAACATATAAAAGCTTCAATTCTTAAAGGAATTGTTCAGCCAAAAATGGTTTCGACATTTACCTTAAAGTGAAATATTCCTGCATAATCCACAGAGAAATTTTGATCATCCTGGATAACCTGCTTCATAATTCGTTTTTGAAATGTAAGAGCTCCAACCGATGCCAGAAACCAGCAGTTACCTTCACACACACACATGATTGTTTCACTAGTGAGGATATTGCATAGACTTCCATTGATTTTATATCATGTTAAAGCCACAATATGTACATTTTCGCATTAGAGGTGTCCTCACTAGTCGGTTGTCATCTTCTATCAAAAACACTAAAACTCCATAAAGTGGAAAAAGCTGCGTATTCTGTATTTGTTTTTATTGCTTTTTATCTCTCTACTTCAAAAAAAAAAAAAAAAAAACTTTTTCATTTGACCTAATGACTCATTTAGTTTGAAGTTTAAATTCTATTCGCCTCAAAATGTGTTTTGCACTTTCTGTTTATATTCACTATATTCACACTGCATTCATCTATTATATATTGTACACACCTGTTTGATTGATTTATTGCTCTATTGCACTGACGCTTTATCTATTAACTGGTTGAGAACTGCGACCTTTGAAATTTTTACCATCTCTAAATGATAATATATTTCGGTTTTACTTTAGCTCATTGCATTGATGTGTTTATGATTTATTTTTCAAATGCACATTTTTTGATTAGCTTCAAGGATGTACTGTAAGCTTGGTGTGGACATTGCTGTTATTTATATTAAATGGCACATAATTGTGTATGACCCTCATCAAATTTACACTTGTAGCTTTTAATCACACAGTATGTATTTTGTACCGCACAGCAGACTTACCTAATCTACCCTGAATGAAGTCAAACCTTGAAGTTCCTTGAACAATGTAAACAGGGTTTGGCACCAGTTCCTGAAGGAAACAAATGATTTATTTCACATTTTACAGCAGATCACACACAATCACAAGGGTGCAAATCACTATCAAGTAACAACAGTAGACCAACCTAATCAAGCTCTTCTGAAAATGTCATAGAATAAACTACAGTAAACAGTAAAGCATGCATGACTTTGCAGTTCATTTGTTGTGGACAGTGCACTTTACTACCACACACGCCTTAAAGTCAACATGACCTAGGCATCATGCCGGTCAATTGAAACCTTCATAATTTGCATTAGCATTCACATTTATTATGATCAGCAGGTTGATTTCTGAGAGTTTCTGCTATTTAATCAGCTGAATGAATTGTGTTTGTGTCAGCAGATGCTCACGTACATGTGGTCGTCTCCACACAACTCTCCAGAGCTCTTCACTCTTCAGAGGACCAAAACCAATTGATTTCATCTCTGGAGGGAACAAGTTGTCTATAAACCTCAGTTTTTCCTTTAGGCAGAACTGCTTGAGCCAGTGGAAGTCCTGATCCAGGAACCTTTCTGGTTTGTCGGGAGTTCCCAGTCCATCTTTGACATTACGCTCCGATAAAATGTTTAAACACACACCAGGTGCTGGCATTGTGGATCAGATCTGTTGAACAGAAATTAGCAACAAACCTGTTTACTTAGGTTTTACACTTCAGTAGACTAGATTTAGATTAGATCAACATTTATTTACTTGTTTTAAAATGCATGATGGAACTAATTCTATTTCATTTGCATGTCAGTTTCTTTCTCATGCATTGAATATTCCATGTAAAAACTGATAATGATAAATGATAACAACATGACATGATTAAAAACATACCTTTTGTCTCTTACTGTGGCCGGAAGATTATTCTGTCCTTTCCTAAGCAAAGAGCAAGAGGAAAACTGAGGAGAAGCCTTTTAAAGTCAGACTCCGCCTGCTCTTCCAGGTGTTGTGCAACTTTATGGCTCTCAGGTCAATATTTAAGTATGCAAATGTCATGGTATGTTATGAGCCAAGTCTTGTACTGTGGAAGGATTCAGTCCAAAACTCGCTGATTCACGTTATTTTTGGTGTTAGGCTGCAGTTTACTGTAATTGTTAAAAGGATAGTTCACCTTTAATCAGTAAACTATACCTTTAAATGTCCAAAACATACTTTATAACTTATATAATATTTAGTTGTTATTTTAGATTCTCATTTGAAATTGGATGTGCATGTGAAGAGACTGTGTGGAACAATCAGAACAAACCTGAATTGTTTTATATGATTAGACCACATATATCTCTAAAAGCAGCTATGTTATACATGCATGCAATGGTCTTCTCACATTTATCTTATTGTGTGACTGTCTGGAGTCAGGTTTCTCAACTGACTATCAAACCTGTTCAGACTCTATGTTAGAGCTCTATATAAACAAACAATACAAATTTTGGACAATAAACCAAATAGATGGCATTATTGTATTATTTTACAAAAATATAGTTTGCTTAGTTTTGAAAATTTTATAAATTTGTCTCTTATTAAAATGGTGTTTAAATGTGTACATAATCTTGCTCCAGAAATAAGGGGATGACTACAAAGGATGCAACAATGCACAATACTAAAGAGAAAAAAATTTGCATAATCCACATTCTCAGTTCAAGGTACACTGCTTTGGAACAGCCTGCCAGCTGAAAACAGAGTTAAACATTTTTCAAAGAAATTTAAAAAAGTGGTTCAAACAAAATCAGGTTTGTGAACATTGATGGTCATGCACAGTCTCAACTTTTTTATTATTGTTATATTTTTTTATTTAGTTTTTGTGTGTGTGTGATTATTGTTTAACTGTTATTAAAAAAGCCTAACCAGAGGCTGAGGGCTACAAATTAGCCTTTGGCTGGAAGCCTGTATGTGGAGCATCATTGTAGCAAAGTTATACTGAATTGTATAACATTGATAAAAAATCTAAACCTGACTGTCCCTGTTAGAAGTCATATAATGCGCTGTGGTTGGATCTTCCATCAGGACAATGATCCAAAACAATCATCAAAATCAACACAAAAATGTGTCTCTGAGCACAAAACCAAGCTTCTGCCATGACTGTCCCAGTCCCCCGACCTGAACCCTAAAGAGAATGAGAGGAGTGAACTGAAGAGAAGAAGCACCATCATGGAGCTGGGAATCTGAAGGATCTGGAGAGATTCTGCATGAAGGAATGATCTCTGATCTCTTTTCAGGTGTTCTCCAAACTCATCAGGCATTATAGGAGAAGAGTCAGAGCTGTTTTCTTGGGAAAAGGAGGTTGCAAAAAGTATTGTTATAAAAGGGTATGATTAATTGTGAGCAGTGTGTATTAGAGAAAAAAAAACATTTCTCTCATAATGATATTTTCCCCCCATTTAAAATTATTATTCTCCAATGAAAGGTTGGATTTTTGTAGATTTTTAAAATAAAAGATCAAAATGATTAACAATGCAGATTTATTTTCACAGCCTTCTTTGGTCGTATTTACTAAGGGTATGAATAATTTTGAGCTCAAGTGTGTGTGTGTTTATATATATATATATATATATATATATATATATATATATATATATATATATATATATATATATATATATATATATATATACAAAGCATAATGACTGTAAATGCGGATATATAATTATTGATTTTAATGATTGTAAAAACCATGGGGCACAGAGCATAAGATTTGCAAACAATGTGAGGTTTATCCGTGTCAAAAGGTGTGATTCAAGCTAAAAAGCCATACTAGATTAGCGTCATCTGAATGAAAGCATTATTTAAAGTCACAATGAAATCAAAATGGAATTAGTATATGAAATATTGCAGTGTTTATTATAAATGACTTATCTGTGCACATCATTGTTTTCAATTCATGTTCCTTATAATCTTGAATCAGAATAACTTTCCCTCACTCTTATGGCAACTTCTCTTCTCTGATGACGAGGGCGGGGCAACCTGTCACTCACACATAAGATCCACCAATAGCAAACCACAACCATCCAATCATCCAAGCCCCGCCCTACATGTGTTCTTGTTCCAGAAGCCGTTTCACTCGGATATACAGATATACATCATAATAGAAAAGAAAAGACTAATGCAACTTCTGGTTCCATCTGTTGCCATCGGAGCTTGGTGTGGAATTAGTTTATTAAATATTGCAGTGTTTATTATACAGTAAATTACTTATCCGGGCACATCATTGTTGTTTTAAATTCATGTTCCTCATAACCTTGAATCATAATAACTTCCCCTCACTCTTGTGGTGACATCACTTCTCTTCTCTGATGACGAGGGCGGGGCAACCTGTCACTCACATGAGATCCACCAATAGCAAACCACAACCATCCAATCAACTCCCCACAGACAAAATCAAGCCCCGCCCTACATGTGTTCTTGTTCCAAAAGCCGTTTCACTTGGATATACAGATATACATCATAATAGAGAAGAAAAGAGTAGTGCAACTTGACTTCAAACTATCTCAACTCTCCACACAATTAATTCTATATTTAAAGGTGCAATGTGTAAATTTTAGGAGGATCTATTGACAGAAATGCAATGTAATATACATAACTATGTTTTCAGTGGTGTATAAAGACCTCACATTTCTATCTCATACACCCCACTTCCATGTTAAGTCGCCATTTTGCGCCAGCATGTTTCTACAGCAGCCCTAAACGGACAAACTGCTCTCGCAGAAACCGATCGTTTCATGTCTTAGGACATCAATGTGTCGTCACGAGCCGCAGGGTTTAATTTGGATTTGTCTGTGCATGTTTGTTTATTCTCATAGATAGTTAGGTGTGGATGTTATGCTCTCATTGCATTATCTTTATGAAAAATCCATAACTTATTAAATTAATTTGTTTCTTATCTTATTCTTATCCCCTCTCTATCTATGATGTGATATAAGGGTGAGAATCTTTAGGCACCTTGTTGTGTTCAATCCAATTCCAAACGGATTCTTTATCTACATTGTTTTATTATTAATTAGTTTAAATACCTATTACCAAGATTTAAGACCATTTAACCTTTATATCTTTAACCCAAAAAGTCTGTTCTCATTTATTCACCCTCAAGTTGTTTTAAACCTAAAATAAGATATTTTGAAGAATAGTATGAAAAAATAATACAGCCAATGGGGATCAGAAACACTTACATTCTTCAAAATATCTTCTTTTGTGCCCAACATAAGAAAGGAACTCATACAGGTTTAGGACAACTTGATGCTGAGTAAATAATTATGACAGAATTTTTAGTTTTGGGTGAACTGTCCCTTAAAGGAATATTTCATTTTTGCAAACATTATGGGAATGTTACATTTGAATATTCCCTGAACGTTCTGAAACAAGTAGCAACATGTCCAACAAATGTCCAACTAAAACACAACAGGCTATAGTTTCAGACTCACTGGCCATGCAGTCCATGCGCAGGACGAGGACAACAAAATTTTCTAGCGTAATTTCTCCACTGGAGTCACCGTATCGGAGAGCCATGAGATTCAGCATACTGTCACTCAATATAAACTCTTGAGAAATCAAAAATATTAGCAAGTTCATTCTGATGGTTTGTATGATCATTACATTGTATGACAGCATATGGAAGTATATGACCTTAAGATCAGTTGAGAACAGCTGAAGTCAGTCTTAAATAAATAAAGTTACCTGTAAATTTAAGAGCATTTTGGAGTTCATTCAGGGACAGACTTCCAGTGTGAGAAACATCCATGTCATAAAAAATATTCTGAGAAACAGACCAGAGAACAGAGCAATTGCAACCAATAATGTAGAAAATTTAATGAGAAAAAAATGTAGAAATTTGTGGATTATTACCTTTAGAAAAACGGCTCTTTTCCACAAACGGAGGCCTGAGCCTTCCAGTGACACTGAGCTGTACTGTTGTGTTAAAGAGCATCATGAAACAACTTATAAAAGGTGATCAATTACATTTTTGTTCCAGAATTCACAAATGGCAAACAACAAGCACAAGTGTCTGAAAGCCTTTTCTCCCTCTGATCCCTCATAGTAGAGGATACATCCATCAGCGCCACCATGCTCTTACACAAATCCAAGCTGAATCCTTTCGTTTTCTGTGAATGTCCTGAGAGATCAGACAAAAAACATCACAGATAAATGGAAGCAAAACAGGAATCTGTGCTTTAAATTATAAGCTGATTGTGGCTTTTCTCTGGAAGGATGAAACATCACCTTCATAAAGATTCTCATTCAGAAGTCTCTGAAGCTGCTCAGCGTCCACCTCTCCGTACTTACAGAAACAGACAATTATCAGAATACAGATCAAAAAAATTTCAGTAAATATCATAATCATTTATATTCCCTCATAATCCCGAACTATACCTTATCAGCATATTGTAGAAAGAGCTGGAAGGAATCATCATTATCCCTGGGAATCAACTGAGAGAAATTGATAAAATTTGAACATATTTATACTTTCAGAACACATATATGTGCAACACACACACACACATGCGCACACACAAATATATGATATAATATGTGATATACCTTTGTTCTTATCATGCCATATCCAGAAGAGTCTCTGAAGACACAAAATCAAAATCTTTGTAGTCCAACATTACATTATATTAGACTACTAAAAACTTTAAAACAGCTGTGCGTGATTTTATGTTCAAATGGTTTCTCGTATCCCAATTTAATAAGCAGAGGCATCATAAACATGTTTGTTTGAGCATCATCTCAATCACTTAATGTTAATAATGCGAAGGCTTACTCAATGACGGCTTTGAATAGACTGTCAGAAGGAAGGATGAAGCTTCATTTGGCTTGAAAGTTGAAGGAACAATGACGTAGTCGCCTGCTTTGAATCTGAAAAACTCCATGATTTCCTGAGCATTGTTGTAGGATTTGGTTTTTCCAACAGGATTGGTTTTGAAGAAAGAGGCAGGGAATTTTTCCTTCCGGTCCTTTAACTGATGAATAAGCAAAAACATTCATTATTATGTCCTTGCAAAACAAACTCAAAATTCAACTAAATGTATCAGGAACATGTTCAATACGTACATGAGCTGGCACCTGCAAGAGTTACAGAAAACAAATATAAATTTTCAAAAACTCAATATTGTATTCAAATGAAGTTCTTTTGCAAACTTAAAACAGATATTACAAGTTTTCAAAATGCTTTTTTTACAAACCTCATATATTTTAAAGCCAATATGTAAATTGGTTGCCAAGTGCCTGTTTCTCTTGTGAGATTTCTGAATGAGAGACACAAGGAGATTTGGAGAGCTTTCATCTCTTGGGTCTTCAACAGTCTGCTTTAGAGTCACACGAAACTGGGGATTTTTTGAAAAACTCTCTACGAATGCAAAAAAAAGGAGACACTTCTGAATCTCTTCACCAGGCTAAGATATTTAAACAAAGACAAAGCTGTAATATAAACACTATTTAATATTCAGTAAGTGCAATTGCTGTTTGTAAAATGCTTAAACAGTATCAGTAAAAATAGTTGTTGTACAAGCCTGTAATAACCTAGACCAGAGATGTAAATGACCACTTACAGCCAATACAGGCAGTTTACTAAGGAGGAAATGTTATAGCGCCACCCATCGTCCTACCTCCCTAAAAGTCTGCATGCTTGTTTAGAGCCATATGTCACATGTGCTCACCTAGTTATGTGAAGTTCTGAGTTTATGATTAGGAATTACGGGCTTATTTGTACATTTAACCACGCCCATTTTCTAAATGACCCTGTTTTAGCTACCAAAAGGGTAAAGATCAACATTTTCTTTTAATAATTACTGACCTAGAGAGTCCAGTACTGCATTGGAGCATTTTAGAGTTGATTTTAAGATCCTTCTTTTCGCATACAAAGCATTGCACAACTTGGCCCCGGATTATATTTCTGATTTTATTAAGCCATACACAGCTGTTAGGTCATTAAGATCTTATGATCAGTTACTGTTATCTGTCCCTCGTTCTCGTTGCAAAACAAAAGATGATTGAGCTTTCTCTGTAGCAGCCCCAAAAGCTCTGGAACAGTCTACCTTTGTGTATCAGGGCCTCTCCATCACTGGATGTTTTTAAAACCAGTTTAAAGACTTATTTTTACTCTTTAACATTCGAGTGATGCTGTGCATAACACCAACTATATAAAAATAACACACATATATATATATATATATATATATATATATATATAATTTTTTTTAATATAGTTGGTGTTCCATGTTATGTATGTATACAATTTGTTTGATTGACTTTGATATTTGACTTTTATCTCCATTTTTTCCCTCCTTTTCTATTTTAATTTCTGATTTACTGTAAATCACTTTGGATAAACTACAGTTGTGTTAAATTTGTGCTATATAAATAAAATTTAACTTGACTTGACTTGATTGGATTTATTGAGGTTGAGCAAAAAACTTAGGATATTTAATTTTTATTTTTTTTTTACATAACCGCAAATATTTAATGAACAATTTGATTGACAGCAATGGTTCTTGAGGCAAAGTTGTTCAGCATGAGAAGATCTATTAAATGATATGAATATTGTGTGTATGTGTGAAACTCGCATAAATGCGTAAAACTAGTTGGCGCCACCTAGAGGCCGATTTCTTTCAAAAATTCTCACAGGCCTTGAGTCAAACAGGCCAAGCAAGTTTCATTCCGATCGACCTCCGTTAACCTTGTTTGATAGCTGCTCAAACTTCATTGGCCAATGGCGGACGCATTTATCGAGATACGCGAATGTCCTCAAAGGCAGTCTTGGCACCTTGGACAAAGATATTGCATGCCAATTTTCAAGTCAATCAGACAGGGTTTGCATAGTAATAATAGCCATTTTTAATTTTTTTTTTTTCTAGTTATAGCACCAACAAGTGGCCAGTCGCCACAATTTTTTTTCAGGTGACCAAAGATTGAGCCCGTACACACGTGTTCCAAGTTTGGTGAAAATATCTCATTCCATTCACGAGTTATAGCCATTTTAGTAAAAGTGGCTCAGCCCACTTCAAACGTTTTGTTGGCCCTTAGAGACCATTCATCAAAATTTTAACTTTTTTTTGATAATTATTGACAATCAGACTCCAGAGAATCTCACTTCTCTGGTTTGGTTCTGATTGGGCCAAAAAAACGTGCGCAAAAGTAGGTTTTTTCAAAAAATCCAAAATACCCCAAAATTTCAAATCCGAGGCATGCATTATGTCCGTCTTGAGCAAAGGATTCCAACGATATAGCCCAAAGTACGCTTAACGGTTTAGGAGTAATGAGCGATTTCGTATTTCACTGCTGTGGCGCCCCCCTCAGGTCGATCGGGGTGAGCCTTGGTGACGTTGTAGATGGTGTGAGTACTACCAGCCCTCAAAGTTTCAAGTCTTTATGACTTATGGTTTGGATCCGTGGAGAATTTAAAATTTCAAGCTACACGCTTGAACCCTTAATGAGTTAGTTTACCTAGGTCATTTGAACAACCGCCAGCTGTTGTTCCAATCACCCACTGGCCTTTGTGCACTTCAGTTTTCCAGGCTGAAGAGTAAGATCCAGCAAGAAAGTTCACATCACAAGTTCACAAGATGCAACAGAATGTTTTATAAAAAGTTCTCACCTCTGCTACTCCTGTGACCGTGTACGCATGCATTTCCACAAGGCCATTGGGTAACACTTTATTTTGCAGCAGACCTGCTTGCTAAAGGGAACAAAGTGATTTTATGACTTCTGTAGGCCTATTGTACATTATATATTGTATGACTGCTCCTTTACAGGTAGGTCACCGGTCTGTTCTGAATGCACAAAAAACTATGCTAAATGCAAATAATAAAATCAAAAAAGGCTTAAAGGTCCCGTTCTTCGTGATCCCATGTTTCAAACTTTAGTTAGTGTGTAATGTTGTTGTTAGAGTATAAATAAAATCTGTAAAATTTTAAATCTCAAAGTTCAATGCCAAGCGAGATATTTTATTTAACAGAAGTCGCCTACATCGAACGGCCAGTTTGGACTACATCCCTCTACTTCCTTCTTTAATGATGTCACTAAAACAGTTTTTTGACTAACCTCCGCCCACAGGAATACACAAAAAGGGGGCGTGGTCTTGTTGCGCTCCCACAGAGAAGAGCAAGAGTTGCGTTTGTAGAGTGTGTTTGTCGCCATGTCGTCGAAACACTGTTATTTTCATCCCGCAGTCCAATCACCTTTGTTTGGCCTTCCCAGGGACGCTGTACTTAGAGATCAATGGTTACAATTTATGTTTAACTCGGTTCCCGAAAATTATAATTGTGGTATCCTTACTGCAACAGTTAATGTTGGACTGCAGTGCACATAATGGCCACAAGAGGGGACTATGTTTATGTATATGGCTGTTTTCCGTATGAGGTACTCTTCTGAGTGAGTGCTAACGATGTACATTTTCTGTCGCTGCTTGTGGAGATTAAAGAGTTCAGTCTCTCGGGAATTATTGTCTTTTGTGTTCATTCGGCACAACACCACAATAATCCACATGTAAAACTATGTGCAGCACACGTTATGGTAAGAGGCGTGACCTTTCCGGGCAAGGAGCGCTAAGCTGCTGTCAAATCACAACACAGGAACCGCTGGCACAATCAGAACTCGTTACGTATTTCTGAAGGAGGGACTTCATAGAACAAGGAAGTCATCAGCCCGTTTTTATGACAGTGGAAACAGCGGTATACAGATAAGTAAATTATGTGAAAAATACTGTGTTTTTTTAAACGCGAAACATAAACACATGTTATATTGCACACTATAAACACAATCAAAGCTTCAAAAAAACATGAAAAACTGGACCTTTAACTACTTTTTTAAAGGCAGGATACAAATCTTGTGGTTGACAGTGTGCAACCAATCAAACAGGTGCAAGTTTATCTGTTGGTAAAAGCAAGTATTGCATTTCTGGTTATTAAATGTTACTTTGAAATGTATTAATTTGAGTCTAATTTTAAAAATGCTAATTCTAAACTAATTCTAAAGCCTGCAGAAGACTTCCTTCCAACAGTCAAAGCGGCGTTACATCACAAAAGTGTGGATTCATAGGAAGAATGTGAGTATTTAGGGAGCCATTTGGGACGGGGCCTAACTTGCAGCCTTCCATTTGAGAAGCACCCTAGAATCTTTAACGCGTTCACTTTCCATTTAATGAAAGTCTAAGGTTAGAGTGACACTTAGCAGTTAAAAGTTGCAGTTACTTTTCTACGGTTGTGAAAGTACGGATATACCCTGTGAAGTGAACAAAAATACCACAAAGACTACATTAAATACAGGTTCAGGATCACAGCCTTTACCCCTCCAGGAGTGCCGCATCCCATCAGGGATTCTGATTGGCTGGCTCGTCTCATGGCGTCCCACAGCTTGTCTGATGCTTCACTCAGTTTAATGGTCATGTGTGGTCCACCAGTGAAGTCCATGATAGCTTCTGATATGTTTCCTGCGTCCATATCCGCATAAGATTTCACTCTGGAAAAGATAAAGACAATAATCAAGACACCATTTCCAGAATATAAAACAGTCTTATATTAAACTGAAACATACTTAGCATAAGCTTTCTCTAACAAAGCAGGCCAGAATTCAGTTGGTCTTTTAGACCGAACAAAGACGAGTCTGCCGTCAATAGTTGGTAGTTTGTCATCGATAACCACATCCACCCATGATCCAAATCTCCAGAACTGAAAACAAAACATGTTAGAGGTTAAGCTATTATTAAACATATACAGAAGCTTCAACTCTTAAAGAATTGTTTAATCAAAAATGGTTTCACCATTTACTGTAAAGGGAAATATTCCAGCATAATCCATAGAGAAATTTTGTTCGTCCTGGATAACCTGCTTCATAATTCGTTTTTGAGATGTAAGAGCTCCAACCGATGCCAGAAACCAGCAGTTACCTTCACACACACACACACACACACACACACACACACACACACACACACACACACACACACACACACACTGTACAAACCGTATTTTCTATCTGCCTACACTACCACTACCCCTAAACCTACCCATCACAGGAAACTGTGCACATTTTTACTCTCTCAAAAAAACTCATTCTGTATGATTTATAAGCCTTTTGAAAAATGGGGACATGGGGTAATATCCTCATAAGTCACTTTTTTTTCTACTTCAGTGGCTAAATTATTCACTTAAAGTGTGTTTGACTGATTTATTGCTTTATTGCACTTCCACTTTATCGATAAAGTGGCTTACTGTGGACACATAATGATACATGCAAGAGATTAGAGAGTATTTAGTTCTAGACTCATTAAAGCTACACGTACAGCGCATCAATTCCAAAGTTTATTTTGTGTTAATAATGTACAGCACAGCAGACCTACCTAACACACCCTGGATGATGTCAAACCTCGAGGTTCCTTGAACAATGTAAAAGGAAAGAGATGATTTATTTCACACTATACAGCAGATCACAAATGGCTATCAAGTAGAAATACGTACATGTGGTCGTCTCCACACCACTCTCTGGAGGTCTTCATGTGTCAGAGAGCCCAGACCGAGAGATTTCATCTCTGGAGGGAACAAGTTGTCTATAAACCTCAGCTTTTCCTTTAGGCGGAACTGCTTGAGCCGGTGGAAGTCCTGATCCAGGAATGTTTCCGGATTGTCGGGAGATCCCTGTCCATCTTTGACATTACGCTCTGACAAAATGTTTAAACACACACCAGGTGTTGGCATTGTGGATCAGATCTATTCTTTATTAGAATTACATTGTGAAAAGCATAATTATAGAGCAAATGAAATTAATGCAATACATTATTATTTAACTTTAAACATAAACTTAAAGTTTGTTTAAAATATACAGACGTGCAAAATGTATATAATAATCTTAGTGTTACGAATACAGCTCCCCCGGTGCATCCTCCGGGCCACCGGAGGGAGCCATCACCCGAATATTGACTCATAGCTACCTGGACTCCATTACCCATAGGCCCGCATTCCTGGGACTGATCACTTCCGCACCTGCATCCGATCACACTCACACTCTCACTATTTAAGACACACACACACACACACCATCGCGAAGTCTTGATTTGCTGTAAGTGATCATTTCTGAGCGTTTCTTTGTGGATTGATCTTCTGTTATCACCTGGACTGTTTATCTCTGCTGAACCACCGCCGCCTGCCTTGATTACTGCCTGTTCTCTGATTCTGTGATTGTTTGCCGCCTGTCTCGACCCTTGCCTGTGACCCGACTCTGTTCCATTGCTGCCAGCCTCGACCTTTGCCTGTCCCTGTTAACGGTACTGTCTTGCCCCTGTCTGTTACAATTGCCTTTTAATAAAGCTGCAAATGGATCCACTGTCTACTGATCCATCATTACACTTAGAATGTATATTCATGCATCTATGCATGAATATTCCATGCAAAACTGAAATGATAGCATGATAAATCATACCGTCTCTCTCTCTCTTATTGAATTTGGTAGATTATTCAGTCTTTTCTGATGAAAAAAGCATGCAGGACGAAGCCTCAGAAGAACCCTTTTAATATCTGACTCCGCCCACTCATCCAGGTGTGATGTAACTTTATGAGTTTTAGGTCACTATTTGAATGGAGAACATACAGATCAAAAAGCAGCACAGTAGCATGCTGAAAAAGCTCTTCACATGATGTATCATCATTATATATGAACATCATATAATTTTATTGGAAATACTGAGCTAATCTGCAAAATGTTTGCCTTCTCTGTCTTCACTGTTCCCACATCTCAGCCCTCAAATACATTCATTTTTACTTTAAAAAATGTATAAAAATGTCTATAAAAGGTAATGAGTAAAGGAAATACCTTGAAACAACCAGTTCTTTATTTACCCATGTAAGTTCACAAGTACCCTTGTAAGACTCAGGAGGACTTCTGACAGGACAACGTCTCAGAAGAACCCTTTTAATATCTGACTCCGCCCACTCATCCAGGTGTGATGTAACTTTATGAGTTTTAGGTCACTATTTGAATGGAGAACATACAGATCAAAGAGCAGCACAGTGGCATGCTGAAAAACCTCTTCACATGATATTTCATCATCATATATGTCTGAACCTCATATAATGACCTCATAATAAATCCTGCAGACAAGGAAGGTGTTACTTATAAACACTGGTGGAATTTCAATGCAAAGGTTTCAAAGAATCTGAAACCACAGATCAGGGTTATAAATTAATAAAAGAAGAATGTTTTTGGCAGCACAAGCAATCAAAATGCTTACAGTAGCAGTTTGTCTTTCATTGCACCTTGATTACAGTCATAACAATATAACAACCAATAAGTCATTTTAGTTGCGTCCCAAATGACGCACTACACACTATGTACTTATGCACTATGTGCTTATCCATGTAGTGCGTGAATTGTATTTTGTCATTTAAAGGTGCCCTAGAATGCTTTTTCACAAGATGTAATATAAGTCTAAGGTGTCCCCTGAATGTGTCTGAGAAGTTTCAGCTCAAAATACCCCATAGATTTTTTTTTTTATTAATTTTTGTAACTGCCTATTTTGGGGCATCATTATATATGCGCAGATTTAGGCTGCTTCCCCTTTAAATCCTCACGCTCCCCGCCCCCGAGCTCATGACTCTAATACATTGCATAAACAAAGTTCACACAGCTAATATAACCCTCAAAATGGATCTTTACAAAATGTTCGTCATGCATACTGCATACATACATCGGATCATGTGAGAACAGCATTTATTTGGATGTTTACATTTGATTCTGAATGAATTTGAGGCTATGCTACGTGGCTAACGGGCTTTGGTTAACATTACACAGTTGGAGAGATTTATAAAGAATGAAGTTGTGTTTATGAATTATACAGACTGCAAGTGTTTAATAATGAAAATAGCGACGGCTCTCTTGTCTCCGTGAATACAGTAATAAACGATGGTAACTTTAACCACATTTAACAGTACATTAGCAACATGCTAACGAGACATTTAGAAAGACAATTTAAAAATATCACTAAAATATCATGTTATCATGGATCATGTCAGTTATTATCGCTCCATCTGCCATTTTTCGCTATTGTTCTTGCTTGCCTACCTAGTCTGATGATTCAGCTGTGCACAGATCCAGACGTTAATACTGGCTGCCCTTGTCTAATGCCTTGAACATGAGCTGGCATATGCAAATATTGGGGTTGTACATATTAATGATCCCGACTGTTACGTAACAGTCGGTGTTATGTTGAGATTTGCCTGTTCTTCGGAGGTCTTTAAACAAATCAAATTTACATAAGAAGGAGGAAACAATGGAGTTTGAGACTCACTGTATGTCATTTCCATGTACTGAACTATTGTTATTCAACTATGCCAAGATAAATTCAATTTTCAATTCTATGGCACCTTTAACATCGGAGTCTGACAGCCCCTTCCCCTCCACTACGTAATTAAACTGCAACAGTTGAGTGCATGAAGTGTCCAACATTCCACACTTAATTTTTTTCCATTAAAGGTCCCGTTTTTCGTGGTTTTTTGAAGCTTTGATTGTGTTTATAGTGTGCAATATAACACAGTATTTTTCACATAATTTACTTATCTGTTTACCGCTTTTTCCACTGTCATAAAAACGGGTCCCTCCTGCAGAAATACGTAACGAGTTCTGATTGTGCCAGCGGTTCCTGTGTTGTGATTCGACAGCAGCTTAGCACTTCTTGCCCGGAAAGGTCACGCCTCTAACCATAACGTGTGCTGCACATAGTTTTACATGTGGATTATTGTGGTGTTGTGCCGAATGAACACAAAAGACAATAATTCCTGAGAGACTGAACTCTTTAATCTCCACAAGTCGATGTAGGCAACTTCTGTTAAATAAAATATCTCGCTTGGCATTGAACTTTGAGCTTTAAAATTTTACAGATTTTATTTATACTCTAACAACAACATTACACACTAACTAAAGTTTGAAACATGGGATCACGAAGAACGGGACCTTTAATTTAGTGCATCACCCATATTTAAAGTGTACTTTTTCTTTTTTGGAAATTTCAGTGTGAATGCACTACTAGCACTATTTATACTTAAAAATGTCATAGTGCATAAGTACGCGAATTGGGATGCACCTTTTGTCTTTATTGAGTTCTTAACCCCAACAGATGAAATACTCTTTAATGTGTACTATGTTTACCAATATTTATATTCCAGAGTGGAAGGAAAGATCCATTGTTTATGCATTCATTCATATTTTATTCAATAGTTATTATAGTTAAAGTCCCCATGTGGTGTAAATCAAGTTTTTAATGTTGTTTATATGTCTATCTGGTGTTTTTAACATTCTTTAAGACAAACCATGTGAAAATTAATATGTCAACACCATTGCTGAGTATTTCTCTTTAAAACTGCAGTAAACCAAAGATAGTCTCAGTTTGAAATCGCTGGTGTTTGTGATGTCACAGATTACCTTGTAGCCAATCACGTCACCGTGCCGGCGGGCTTTAGCATATCATTAACTGACTGTGCAAGGGAGTCTCAAAAGAAGGAAATCCCGGTATATTTTTCTGTTGATATGAAAAATTGGGTAGATAATGATAACATAAATAATTGGGTGGATAACATAGTCAAGCAAAATCGATGTTGTAATCGATACCATTGTACAGCGTTTACCTCAGTAAGTTGACCGAGTGGATCTTGTCTGAGCTTGTGCGAGTGAGTGGAGGCGGGGCTAATTAACATATTCATAGATCCGTGTATATGAAATGAGGCAAGGGTGTTACATTCAAGCTATTTTAAGGCATTAAGAATTTTTTTTCACAGGAAAAAACATTTAAATATGTAATTTTGGTGATCAAAGATGAGTTTTAAAGGATAAAATTATTGACTACATGGGGACTTTAACAACTAACCCATAAAAAAACATTTTACTTTAATAAACATGAACTGAAATAAAATGTTTAAAAAAGTAAATAATTTTATTTCAGGATTTCTCATTTTCATTTAAAAATTAATTTCATTCTCATTTCTCATTTAATAACTATATAGACATATTAAAAAAAAACAATAAAAATGACAACAAAATTACTATAAAATGGAAAATACGAATAAAATCTAGTATATAGTGTTTTAATGATACTAAAATAACACTTTCAAAAATGACATTTAGTGGTTTAATAGTAAGTGGTCAGTAGGTGGCACTGTGCACAAAGTTATAAAAGAGCCCATTGAACAAAGTCAATTGATCTTTTATTCCAATCTAGAACAATGATATAATTCATATTAGAGACTATAATAATTCATATTAGGGTAACGCTTTAGAATCAGGTTCATTAGTAAACATGAACTAATAATGAACTGCACTTCTACAGCATTTATTAATCTTTGTTAATGTTAATTTCAACATTTACCTAATACATTATTAAAATCTTGTTAACATTAGTTAATGTACTGTGAACTAACATGAACAAACGATGAACAACTGTATATTCATTAACTAACGTTAACGAAGATTAGTAAATACAGTAACAAATGTATTGCTCATGGTTAGTTCATGTTAGTAATACATTAACTAATGTTTAACTAATGAACCTTATTGTAAAGTGCTACCAATATTAGAGACTAGAGACTATACAGTTTTATAGAGACTATAAAATCACAGAAAACTGATGCACTTTGACCTCATTAATAGATGCCGTTGACCAGTACAGACCTCACTGAAGATCCTCTGAAGTTGATATGACTTCAATCTCCTCCTTTGTACATTATTTTGTGTCTTTTCATTTTAAGAACACATCAAACTGACTCAATTTATTTTAATTCACAAAATAAAGATTTTGGTACTGAGTAGACTAAAAGCAATTATTCATGGTGATTAGTAACAGTACAGGGCAAACACACTGCAATATTTCTGCAATGCATGATCATGATCCACAAAATATGACATTTGTATTTTACTATAGTATACTATATAACTTTTCTTTAATCCAAATTAATTGATATGAAATAACAATAAGTTTCAATTACATTTGACATTCATTTATTTCCTAAATTAAAATCATAATTCAGTTTAAGTTGTTCTTTGTAAACAGACTTGTGGAGATCTGTGTCTTGCATCATCTTTGACCATTTATTATTAAATATTTCAAGTATTTTCATGAGTTTTACTCATAATCCAGATCAGAACGGGCTCTCTGGACCGTGTGAATTATTCAGTGCTGTGTTCTCATATCTTTTCTTTAGAGAGGAGAGTTGAAATCAACGCCTGCTTGTTCTCGGCTCTGAAAAAGCGTCAGGAGTAGAACTGCACTCTACAGACTCATCATTATTATACTTTATCATTATATGTCAGCAGCATATCCAATCATCAAGTCCGGTTTACTTTTGTCAGGACTCTCCGTATCAGCCATATCTGTGTGTGGAGGTACTTCATCGATCCCATATGAGACATTGTTGTGCATTTGCAGCCAGATACAAAAAATGATTACGCCTTATTTCAATGGTACACTTTAGACATTCTACTATAAGCATCTTTACAACTTCATGTCAACTAGAGCATTAGTAAACTCTTAGGTTCTGGTTAGTAATATGTTGACATGTATAGTTGCAGAGTAGTTACATCAAAATGTTAGCAGATATTAAGCAGACAGTCTACTAATACTCTAATGAGAGTTAGTTGACATCTAGTTGCAAAGTTACTTACAGTTTGTTTTGATTAAACTTTAGGCAAGTAAAATCCAAAATGCAAATAGCTGGTAAATGCATTATATATAGAAACAATATATTTTAAGTTTATTGCAAAATATTCGATACACTATTTCAGGCCCTGTTTCCACCTGGTATTGAGATGCATTTTGGTCGATCGGATCACCAGCAGCTTTCATTTCTGCTCTGACAGCCACAAAACTGTCCGAAAGCGGTGAGTGTGTTTTAGAAATCAGGAATGGTGAGAGAACATTGTGCTTGGAATGATTCAAACCAAATCTTCAGCCGACAAAGTCCCGTCTGGCTAACGCACTTCCCATAATGTTTACGCATTAGGTGGAGAGTAGACAGTCTTTAGCGGCTGTTCGAACACATTCAGCCACATGAGTGTTTACACTACAAACACAATCCGGTCAAATGCGTTCAAAAGCATTCACAAGCTCAAAACCCAGTTTACATCGGTATTTAGTATCGTCCCCTTGTGATCCAATTGACCAAAATTCATCTTAATACCAGGTGGAAACAGGGCCTAAGTATTTTAGGGAGATGAACTCGATTATGTCACACAGTACTTTTCAATTTTCTTCACATCATCATGGTTAAGGCTTGTTCGAGATGAACTACACAAGCCTTTCACCAGCTGGCGAGGAGTAGACACTTTGTGTTTTCTGTAGTGTGCTGAACCAATGTCATTCATGGCAGATTTGTGCATTGAAGTGGATGCGATTGAAATTCACGTTTTGAATATCAGATTGGTTAAAGGGTTAGTTCACCCAAAAATTATGTCATTAATGACTCACCCTCATGTCGTTCCAAACCCGTAAGACCTCCGTTCATCTTCAGAACACAGTTTAAGATATTTTAGATTTAGTGAGAGCTTTCTGTCCCTCCATTGAAAATGTTTGTACGGTAGACTGTCCATGTCCAGAAAGGTAATAAAATATGACATCAGTGGGTTAGTTAGAATTTGTTGAAGCATCGAAAATACATTTTGATCCAAAAATAACAAAATCTACGACTTTATTCAGCATTGTCTTCTCTTCCGGAATCCTTTCCATTGAACTGATTCCATTGAATTGATTCCATTGAATTGATTCCATTGAATCCTTTCATCTGTCGGCGTTGGTAATGCACTTTTACGTCGCTGTGGTTGTTTTTGGCGATTAGGACATCCGTGACATTCACACTTACGCACCATTTAAAAAAATATAGCAATGCCAAAATACAAACAATGTAGAGTCGCTTGAATACAGCGTGCGTCTCCCTCAGACTGTAAACGAAGCTCTGGCGCACCGGATAACACGTCAGCAGCGTCTTACATCAGCAGCGTCACTGTGGAGTCGTGAACCACACTCCGGAGCAGAAGGGGGCGGTAATGCACCAATAAGCTGGATGCCAACCACTGTAAAACAGGAAAGAGGAAGAAGAAGAAGCGGAGTCGTGAACGCGGATTGACAACAGACCCGGAAGAGAATAAAATGCTGAATAAAGTCGTAGTTTTTGTTATTTTTGGACCAAAATTTATTTTTGATGCTTCAAAATGTCGCGGATGTCCTAATCGCCAAAAACAACCACGGCGACGTAAAAGTGCATTACCAACGCCGACAGATGAAAGGATTCAATGGAATCAGTTCAATTGAATCAGTTCAATAGAATCAATTCAATGGAATCAGTTCAATGGAAAGGATTCCGGAAGAGAAGACAATGCTGAATAAAGTCGTAGATTTTGTTATTTTTGGACCAAAATGTATTTTCAATACTTCAACAAATTCTAACTGACCCTCTGATGTCACATGGACTACTTTGATGATGTTTTTATTGCCTTTCTGGACATGGACAGTATACCGTACATACATTTTCAATGGAGGGACAGAAAGCTCTCGGACTAAATCTAAAATATCTTAAACTGTGATCTGAAGATGAATGGAGGTCTTACGGGTTTGGAACGACATGAGGGTGAATCATTAATGACATAATTTTCATTTTTGGGTGAACTAACCCTTTAAATACAGGAACTTGACTATGAAAAAACAGGCAACACACGTCATCCTTGTCATCAGAGTATCTGAGCAATGAGAATACAGTGTGTCGCCATCAAGGCTGTCACAGCTCATTTTAACTGCAGCGCCTGACTTAGGCGGCTGGTCTCATTTTACTCTTGTGGTACTTTGATGGCACACGTGACCAATCGGTCTGCGCCGATGCATCTCAAACAAGCCTGTTTTTTTGACATTCCCAGCTAACAAAAATATGTTCTAAGAATATTCTGCTAAACTTATGAAAACATTAATTCTGAATGTTCTCTGAATGTTTAAAACGTCCATTTTTTTCTTGGTTATATGAATGTTAAGGGAACATTCTGTTTTATCATTCTGGGAATGTTACATTCTCTGAACATTCTGAAAGAAGTAGTTGTCAGGGTTCTGTCACTTCAGTCTTGTTTATTTCTTGGTTTTGTGACAGAGCTCTGACACTCCCGTTCTTGTCGTGTTTTTGTGTGAGCGTACGGTCTCGAGGGTTCTCGGGGCTGTGCGCTCTCTTGTCTGCGTGCCTTGTTTCATGTTGGGAGCGTGGCGTTCGGATCCCGGCACTCGTGTCTAGTTTGGTTTCGGTTTCGTGTCGGGATTCGGACACTCGCGCTCCCAGTCCTGTCTTTATTGTGAGCGCACGGTTTGTGTGTATGTTCACTTGCCGTGCGCTCTTGTCTCATGTTTTGTGTAGCACGCGGTGATTTCCACCTGCCGCGTGCTTTCATGTTGTGGTGTTGTCTTGTGCAGCACGCAGTCTGTGTTTCACGGGCTGCGTGCTCTCATGTTGTCTTGTTTTGTGTGAACACGTGGCTTATGAGTTTTCATAGTCACGTGTTCATGTCTCGTCTTGTGTAAGCACATGGCTTGTGATTTGTCTTCATTGGCCATGTGCTTGTGTCTTTGTTTTGTTTTGGTGTGAGCACATGGCTTGTCATGTGTTTCTTTGTGCCATGTGCTCTCACGTCTATTGTCTTGACCCCGCCCACCTTGTTACCTCATTATTGGTTGATTTGCCCCACCTGTCCTCCCTTGTTACCTGCCTTGTTTGCTCTCCTATTTATTCTCCTTGTGTTTGCAGTCCTGTGCTGGTTCGTTGTCATATTTTTCCTGGTGTTTCCTTTTGTCAAGTCAAGTCAAGTCAAGTCAAGTCTGTTTTCCCCCACGGGGTTGTTTTTGTTGTGTTTTTGTTTTTATTTTTTATTGCTTAATAAATGCCCTTCTAACCTGCATTTGAGTCCTCGTCCTCCTTCCATACCTGACAGAAGTAACATTTAAAACATGTTAGACAAACATCCAGCGCTTCAGAGAAAATGTTCCATAAACGTTTTTGTGCTACATTATTAAAGACCAGCTAATATTGAACGAACGTTCTATTAATGTTACTGGAAGAACGTTTGTTCAAAACTTTGAAAGAATCTCATTAGGTAAAGTTGTGAGAACATTCGCATGCGAGCGGTTGCCTGTTCAAAACACACCATCATGTTTCTAGGTAGTTGTTGAATTGTTTAAAATCACTAAATAAGTTTTGCATGGACAAACAATACTCATATTTTCCTCAGAATATGTAAAACCTTTGGTATGGTTGTTGTTATGATTAAAGAGACTATAAAATCACTCATGCAGACACACACTTGTGTGTAAAGAGAAAACTGATGCACTTTGACCTCATTTAAAGATGCCGTTGACCAGAAAAGACCTCACTGAAGTTCCTCTGAAGTTGATATGACTTTGATCTCCTCCTTTGTATATTTAATGATTGGTGTTTTATCATTTATTGGAAACATATCAAACTGACTCACTAGTAAGTGATTTTCTCTGGAATATTAGGATAGAAAACCAGTTTCAACTGCCTGTCTCGTGTGTTTGATGTCCTGTCAATATGCCAAAGATGCCATTATTGTGAAGAGCTAATGTGATTATGAATACATACTGTATAGAATTTGTAGGTGCTTGTTTTAATTACACTCTAAAAAATGCTGGGTTAAAAACATCCCATGTTGGGTTGAAAATGGAAAAACCCAGCCATTGGGTTGTTTTAACCCAGCGGTTGAGTTAAATGTTTGCCCAACCTGCTGGGTAGTTTTATTTAATTCAACTATTGTTTAAAAATTGCTATATGGCTAGCTTAAAATGAACCCAAAATAGTTGGGAAATTAAAAACCAGATGCAATTATAGGCAACAATAATAGACAAAAGGTGAATGTTTATTCATAAGCTTTAATATTTTATTAATATAAATTTAATAGTTTAATAGTTTATTAATATAAATTTATTAATAAGCAATTTAATAAATGTTTATTGTTTAATAATTATTCATTGAACATTAATAAATGTTCATTTCCAACATACTTTGGGTTCATTTTAATTAATTTTTAAACAATAGTTGAGTTAAATAAAACTAACCAGCAAGTTGGGCAAACATTTAACCCAACTGCTGGGTTAAAACAACCCAATTGCTGGGTTTGTCCATTTTCAACCCAACTTGGGTTGTTTTTAACCCAACATTTTTTAGAGTGTACTGTACATCTTATGATAGCAGTTTAATACAAATACAGAGCATTGTCGTAAAAGTGTTATATAATATTGACATATATTTTTAATGCAAATCCATTGATTGATTAATAAATATATTATTATAAATTTAATTATATTAAAAGTGCACTTCGTACTGACAATAACTTGAACACACCTCACTTTGATATTTTATGTGGAGTTTAAAGTTCATAATGGGAAAAAAATCTCATTAAAGGGCTAAAATCAAACTATTTTAAGCAGTTTTTCATAATCTTTTTATGGTAATTCTTTACAAAAATTTTTTTGAAATATTAATATTAAAATGTCTGCCAAATCATACCAAAAGGTTGTAACTCACATATAGGAAGCCATTGTGTTGTCATGTGACGACAAAAAAACAACAGGAAATGACATCACAGATTGTGTGTAAGTTAAAAGTAAAACAATATCAAATTATTTAATCATTTTATGACAGGTTCAAAATGTTAAGGTATTTCTGTTAAAAGCTGTTGAAGCATTTCTTTGATATTTTGTTATTTATTGCACTTTCAAGGCACTTGTTATTTAGTGTACTTAACACACTTTCAATAAATAAAATGTGGAAAGTGGTAAATGAATAAGTGACCAAATACTTTCGCACAGTGAAAGATGCATCTTTCATGAAATATTTTATCCTAAAATTTTTGCGAGCCATCAAAGATTTGTTTTTGTAATGTGAAAATGAATAAAACTAATCACATCAGACGTTCTTCAAGCTAATCTCAATAAATCCAATTAAACAGACTCTTGTGTGCTTGTTTTCAAAGCGTCGCCATCATACCAGGAAGATACTAATAGATTTGCTTTTTATTATTTCCCACGCACACCTCGCTAATATTATACGGTGGGTTCGGGAGTGTTAAATCTGAACCCAAAGCAAGCAGGTGACATTTATTAGTCGAGCGCCTGACTCGCCTCCACCAGGATACGGGTGACATTTCCGCTGAGTTACGGTGCAATTAGCCCGTATGTCATCAGGCATCCAGCGAGCTGCTCTTGTCATGACTTTATTTATTAATAAAACTCACATGTGTGAAAGCACTCATGTGAACTAACACACTGTGTCAGTCTGAAGAACCTCATGGAGTTCACAGTATGTCTGGAGACACCTGTCACATTTAGACACTTAGTGGGGTTTGTACACAAGGGTTAATTTAGTGGAAAATGACAAAACACACACATTTTAATTGTTCACTAGAAAATGTAGCCTACAAATGCAGAGCTCTTTTTTTTTTTACATTTAAATAGTGAAAAATTTTGATATTAAGTGTAATTATTATGATAAATCACATGTATTGATCAGTTTCAATTAATAACAATCTGTATGTGTTAAACCATTAAACCGCTGGAAATGTCATCACATCTGATGATGAATTAACAGCCCATCAACCTTTCCTGAAATGAATTCATTTTCTCATTTTTACGATATGGTTAATGTCACGTTGCATAACAGCAGTTCGATGTAAATGCTGAAGGTCTTTCATTATGTGTTTTATAGGACATTAACCTTTTACACTGTGAGAATGACAAACATTCTTCTTTACAAGCCATTTATGAAACATAATAAAGTATATCTGAATGTCTGGGCATCACTTCATCTCATATTTGTCTATGTGAGAATCATTCATTCCTGCTCTGCCCTTCAGGTGTGAGTGCTGTTCTGTGTGTGTGAATATGACTTCTCTTATTAATTTATCACATGCTCAACAGAATGAAAGTAAAATATTTTTCTCAGTGTAAATGAAGCCGTTATTCACAGCTTGTTCTCAACAATTATATATGTTATTATGAATATATATGCTTTTATATATATATATATATATATATATATATATATATATATATATATATATATATATATATATATATATATATATATATATATATATATATATATATGCATATAATCATTAATAAATAATAATATTATGAAGTAATATTATATATGATAATAAATTATTTATGAATTTATTAACATGTATGTATTATTATGATTAATTAATTTATTATATATAATATTCTTTCATAAATTATATACTCTATATATGTATATATTCATAAATAAATACATAAATAAACAAATAATCACAATTATATATATATATATATATATATATATATATATATATATATATATATATATATGATTAATTATTGATTATATATTTTTAAAATGTAACGTATATTATTAATTAATTTATTATAGGTAATTTTTTATTTATATTATTTTGATTAAATATATACATGTTAAAAACTATATACAGTATATAATTTATAAAAGCATATATATATATATATATATATATATATATATATATATATATATATATATATATATATTAATGTATAATAAATTAATCAATCATAATACACACATTAAATAAATATATATATATATATATATATATATATATATATATATATATATATATATATATATATATATATATATATATATATATATATATATATATATATATATATATATATATATATATATATATATATATATATATATATAATTTTTTCACATTTTTTAAATTATATATATATATATATATATATATATATATATATATATATATATATATATAATTTTTTCACGTTTTTTAATTATATATATATATATATATATATATATATATATATATATATATATATATATATATATATATATATATATATATATATATGCATATATTTGTAAATAAATAAATAATGAATCATAATAATATGCATAAATAATAATAATCATAAATAATAATCATAAATATATGCATATATATATATATATATATATATATATATATATATATATATATATATATATATATATATATATATATATATATATATGCATATATTTGTAAATAAATAAATAATGAATCATAATAATATACATGTTAAATTAAAATATTTTTTAAGCAATTAGTCCCTGCTGCTAAATACTGTAACTACACAATTCTTCTCCATTCAGCCTTAAAACCAGCACATCCTTATGTAACTGCTATTAAGATGAATGGGAATGCCAGCTCTCTTAAACAAACCTATCTACGAACCAAAATATGTAATATGTAATCTCAAAAACCTCACAGATTTTCTTGCCTGAGGACCTGGTCAAATAAATACATGCAGCAGAAATGAAAGTGCCGCTGTTGCCGTGAGGAAGAGTGTCACTTGAGCAATAACAAGAGCTCGTTTGCATATCCTTGTTCTGGAGTCATTAATACTGCACTTTAATTTCTTCATCATTACTCTGTTCCTGGAGGTCTGAAATAATGGGTGTTCGAAGACTCGCTCTTTAATTGAAATTACATAATAATGTTTTCCCGTGGAGGGCCGTTTTTACTTTTCACTTATTTCCCAGTGCCGCTGACCTCTCAGAAATCACACACGCACACACTTGTTGAACACGACCAGGCTTCTTTTAAAGTCCTACCATTAGATGCCATATTTCACAGGCATGCCATACAGTAATTGCAAATGATGTTGAAATCAGCAGAAAGCTCATAACTTTCATAGCCTAAGACTGGATTTGATTGAAAAGATGAACATGGCCATATTAGCTGGAGGCTGGATTTGATGAAAGCAGCAGGTCGCCACTAGAGGGTGTCCAACTTAATTTGACTTTAATCTAAGAATTTAAAGACCCTGGCAAATCAAAATTGGAAGTTTGTGCCATTTAGTCCATGCATATTATCATTGAGACCATATGTATGCTAGAGTACTCTTGTGATCATAATTATTCCAAACTTTTGACAGCCAGTGTAACTATAACAACCCTGTCAAGAGTGAATTGCCCTGTCTGTGTAAATGAATTGATGATATTTTCTGTATCTTATGTATCACATTTGTTTTCAACTATTTTTGTTTTTTTTTTTCACTCCAGGTCTTTCATCATGTCAAAGCTGTTTCCTCTTTGCATTTTTGCTGCAGTTCTGCAATGTATGTTGCCTTTTTATAAAGCAATCTCCAATAAAGTCAGCTTTGTTCTGGAACCAGTAACACCATCTGCCTTTGTGTCAAAATAAATGCAAAGAGCTTTTTAACTGCTCTTCACACTGGCTTTAATGACACCGGAAAAATGGTGAACATGACAAAATCCAGGCAGAGGTAATTTGAAGGAGCAGAGCACACTTATTATTTTTATCCTCATTGATTTATTACAAACCTTTTTTTTCAAGCCTGACATGTAATATTGACATTATTAGATATAATATAGTGTTCTCGCCTCAGCCTTTTTTGTTTTTTGGCTGTCAGCATATTAGACCGTGTGTGGCGGGTTTGCATCTGTGTGCTTTAAATGTGCCGATGATACTTGCATACTGCACACAGTATACACTTAACAGTGCATACTAATTATTTAATTTTTGAATTAGTATGCACTGTTAAGTGTTAAGTGTACATGCACTTTCTGCATGTAATATGCAAAAAAGTAACTTTTCAAACAGTATATGCTATAGCGTTGGAATATCACTGAATTATATTGCAAGTTTAATGTAATCCTTGAAATAAAGTTGCATATTAATTATATATAAAAAGTGCCAGATGAATGAAAAGTCAAGAGCACATTGCATTGTGGGATATATCAGATACAATCTTAAAGGTGCCATCGAATGTTTTTTTACAAGATGTAATATAAGTCTAAGGTGTCCCCTGAATGTGTCTGTGAAGTTTCAGCTCAAAATACCCATAGATTTTTTTCATTATTTTTTTTTAACTGCCTATTTTGGGGCATCATTAAATATGAGCTGATTTATGCTGTGCGGCCCCTTTAATTCTCGTGCTCTCCGCCCACGGAGCTCGCGCTTGCCTTAAACATTGCCTAAACAAAGTTTACACAGCTAATATAATCCTCAAATTGATCTTTACAACGTGCATGCGGCATGCATGCTTCGGATTATGTGAGTATTGTATACTGTTATATAGTTTACATTTGAATCTGAATGAATTTGAGGCAGTGCTCTGTGGCTAACGGCTAATGCTACACTGTTGGAGAGATTTATAAAGAATGAAGTTGTGTTTATGCATTATACAGACTGCAAGTGTTTAAAAATGAAAATAGTGACGGCTCTCGTCTCCGTGAATACAGTAAGAAACGATGGTAACTTTAACCACATTTAACAGTACATTAGCAACATGCTAACAAAACATTTAGAAAGACAATTTACAAATATCACTAAAAATATCATGTTATCATGGATCATGTCAGTTATTATCGCTCCATCTGCCATTTTTCTCTATTGTTCTTGCTTGCTTACCTAGTCTGATGTGCACAGATCCAGACGTTAATACTGGCTGCCCTTGTCTAATGCCTTGAACATGAGCTGGCATATGTAAATATTGGGGTCATACATATTAATGATCCCGACTGTTGCGTAACAGTCTGTGTTATGTTGAGATTCTCCTGTTCTTCAGAGGTCTTTTAAACAAATGAGATTTATATAAGAAGGAGGAAACAATGGAGTTTGAGACTCACTGTATGTCATTTCCATGTACTGAACTCTTGTTATTCAACTATGCCAATATAAATTACATTTTTCATTTGAGGGCACCTTCAAGCCAATCATATGGGTATTCCGTGCATAAAAAAATTCACATGCAATTAAGTATACATGCATACTACATACTGCAGAAATAGTAGCAGTGTTCATTCCAAGGTGAACAGTTATGACTTTGCCCTCCATGTGACTCAATTTAGCAGATTTACACTTTTTACAGTCTCACGCCACCCTCAATTAGCATTACGCTGTTAAACGCTTTGGATATGGCAGCCAAGCAGAGCTGAAGCTGTTAACGCTCATCTTACTGAGAAATAAAACAATGACCTTTTGCATAATCCATTTAAAGTGTTGTATAGATCATGTGTCAACCAAATTGTGTTTAAGACGTTTTGGTGACAATGACTTTATTTGTGAACTATGTAAGTTTTTTTATATGTTAAAACACATTATTTTAACCTAGTTTATTGTTCATTGACTACTATTAGTATGCCATTCATGGGTTTATCTCCCCCAAAAGAGTAAACATTGAGCATCCCAGACACCATCAAAATAGTGAGAGAATTGAATTGAGTAATGCTACCAAATGAAACCTTATTTTAAAGGGTTAAGTCATGTGATAAAGAAAGCGAATAGAGTCAGTTTTGAATCAATGTTGACCAAACTGTATACTGAAAGCAATAATCAGGATGTGTGCAAATATCTTGCATATAACCACAAACGTTTTGTCATTTTGACTGATTCTTGGCAAAGCTGCTGGACTTATTCTGTGTGTCTAATCCAAAGTAAATCCTGGCTAACAGAATGGAATCAACAGTATCAGTGTATGTGGAATCAGGCCGTGTGTTTTGATGTGCTGTGGTGCACAAACGCTGTGCTGGGTCAGACGACGTGGCGTTCTGGTCAGCGATCCTGCGCTCAGAACTGCAGCCAGCGGCTTTCTGACATGATTAATGAACATTGATTTCTAACTAAAACCACAAAAACAGCACCTACTGCTCATCATGTGGTGTTTTACAGGCCAACCTGAAGAACCTGCTCAGCAGACGGCCAGCAAACCAATCTTTACACCGTGTGGTCAGTGACTCTGGAACCAGCTGATGAAAGAGAACTGAACAGAAAGGGTTAACGTTCTCCAACATTACTACAATACTATTTACAGATGTTCAAATTAAGGACTTATGTTTTAGGACAAATTTTTTATGTCTGTATAACTTTTATTTCAGTTTTTGTTAATTTAGTACTAAATTGCAAATGAAACTAAACGAAATGTTGCCTTGCCATCTTGCTGAAATAAAATGTTTAAGGTTTTTTAAAAAATATTTTATTTTATTTCAGTTAAAGTTTATTGTTTTCAAGTAGCGAAATGTTTTTATGGTTTTAATTATAGTTAACTATAATAACCCTGCACTGTAAAAATGATCATTAACAGTAAAATACTGTAAAAATGTGACATTAAAAACCTGTTAATTGTTTAACAGTAAGTTTACTTACTATATATGATAAATAACTGTAATAGATCTAACCTTACATTTAAAATACTGTTATATTTACAGTTTTTGGAAGTGGAAAAATAAATCATTGTACAATTTACAGTAAAAAAACGTAAATTGACATTCCCAGAATTTCCTGTGTTCACATTTGATGTATTTTCGTTGAAATAACTGTTTTCAGTTATGTACATTATGGTTTTATATTACATCTGATGTTGTAAAATTAATGTTTATTGCATTTTTTAATGTCATGTGTGTTGCCATGAAGGTGTTTAGTGTTTGTGTGAATGAAACCTTCTATGTGTTCTTGTGGAAAAGCTGCCTGTGATGACCTTTGATTCATCAAGTGACTTTTTTCATCAGCTCCTGTTATTGGTGGTTGTCAGTGTATTACAAAGGTACAAAACAAAAAATGACCATGATTTTAACAGTAAAAGACTGTAAAAATGCTGCGGTGAAAAACTGTCAATTGGTTTACAGAAAGTTTCTGTACTATATACGGTGAATAACTGTAATAGATCTAGCGGTACATTTAATGTAATTTTACGGTAAAATACAGTTTTTGGAAGTGAAAAATAACAATTCATTGTAAAATTTACAGTGAAAAACTGTAAATTGACATTCCCACAATTCCCTGCGTGATACTTCACATTCATATTTTCGTTGAAATAACTCTGTTTCTTCTTAGTTTTTCTAATTTTTTTCTAATCAGTTACTTACATTAGGATTTTATGTTACATCTAATGTTGTTAAATTAATGTTTATTGCATTTTTTAAATTTCATGCATGTTACCATGATGGTGTTTAGTGTGTGTGTGAATGACACCTTCTATATGTTAGTATTGTCCTCCTCAGCTTGTGGAAAAGCTGCTTGTGATGAACTTTGATTCATCATGTGACTTTTATCACCACTGTGTTTGGTGACTGTCAGTGTATTATAAAGGTACAAAACGGACATTAGTACTTCATTAGGTTGGTAAATTAACATTATATCAGTTAATGAAATATGTTTTTTTACCGTACATTTTACTGGGATTTTTTTTACATTGGAGTATAGGTTGGTATATTAACATTATTATTATTATTTTTTACTGTAAATTTAAATTAAATCTGTACAACCTAAAATGTTGCTACCGTATTATTTATGGTTTACGGCAACCACAGCTGTCTGTAAATTTCAATTTAGATTTTTTTTTTTCTTGCTACTCTCGCTTTTTTCTCTTCCAGTCTTTAATTACAAGAGAATCCAAGAGTGTTCCAAGTGGTTGCTAGGTGATATAAAAATTATTCTAAAAAGAACTTTTAAAAAAAAGTGAACAGAATTGCAAAGTGTGCATGTTCAAATGAACAAATATGATTCTCCTGAGACACTCTGTAATGCAAATGAAACACTGTTTTCCATAAGAGATGCGTCTCTGTCCTTAAGAAGTACTTTGATGTTTTGAACAGCCCTGAAGAGAGGAAACCATATACACTCTCCCTGTTTTTCTCCCTTGAAGCAGTTTGGTTAAAGCATCTTGTTTCCATATGAAAGGCCGTTTGACGGCATCACAATACATAATAATTGACTGCTGGGAATACAGGTTAACATTCACAATGCTGATTAATTATTCTAACTCTATGCTGAAAAATACATTTGGTGTAGGATTTACTTTGAAACTATTTTCAATCAGAAATAGCTTGTAAATTTCACGAATAATTACAAAGAAATGCCAACACACTGAATTAAACGTGAAGTAGACAGACTGAAATAGTATTTTCTTGTAAAATATACTCTTTTATACCAATGTACTGTAGGAGTAGACAAAGTACAGTGGGGTCACACAAGGAAACAACAGCTAAATAATCTCATTGTCATATAGACAAAATCTTTTTTAATGAAAAATATAGCTGCAAGGGGCAGAACTTGGAACTAAAAATCAAGGCAGTGAGTAAGATGAGTAAGACATTTGGAGATGATTTTAAGCAAAATGTTTGAAATTGTCATGTCAAATTTTGTTTCTAGCCTAGTTCTAAACATGAGTGCAAATTTGTACAGTTGGTGGCGCTAGAGGGATTGGGTTAGAGAGTCTAAAATTGCTGAGGTTAATGTTCAGACTGTCCTCTATCTGTGTGCCAAATTTCACAACTTTTTACCATTTGGTTCTATGGGCTGCCATAGACTCAAGAGCAGAAGAAGAACACTACTAGATACAATAGGTGCCCCAAAACATAGTGTTAGAAATATTTATGGTCAGTCAGTTTTATTAATGCACCTGACATTTTTTGACACAACTGCACAGGTCTATATTTATCAGTCGTGAAAGCACATATTGATTTATAATTTGCAGAGAGTGTGCACTATAAACTGTGGCGTTCAGCGTTTGTGACCTCCTGACATGGACACATCAGGGGAAACACAGTTTACTGGACAGAATGTGAGAGGTGACAAATCAGCATTTGCTTTCATTAACACACACACACACACACACACAGTGATGTAATGCTCTGTTACACACTCATCAATTGGGCTTCAATCAACGTATAACATCTGTTCATATCCCACTGTCACATCGCGGATCAGAGCAGAGCAGATGCCTTTAGTTATTTCACTCTCCCATCATAAACGCCCTAATGAGAGTCATATCCAATTATATCTATTAAACGTAACTGCAAACAGCAGGTATGGGCCGAACACACCAGCGGCATGTGTGTTGTGATGTTGAGCAGGTTTGTTTGTCACCCTGGTGGTGAAATTAGGAAAAGAAGTTCAACTATGAGTAGATTTAGATGATTTACCTTTATAACTTTGGAGCAGTACACTGTAAAAAATGACCGTGATTTTAACAGTAAAAGACTGTAAAAATGCTGCGGTGAAAAACTGTCAATTGGTTTACAGAAAGTTTCCGTACTATATACGTTGAATAACTGTAATAGATCTAATGGTACATTTAATGTAATTTTACGGTAAAATACCATTAAATTCACAGCTTTTGGAAGTGAAAAATAACAATTCATTGTAAAATTTACAGTGAAAAAACGTAAATTGACATTCCCACAATTCCCTGCGTGATACTTCACATTTGATATATTTTCGTTGAAATAACTCTGTTTCTTCTTAGTTTTTCTCATTTTTTTCTAATCAGTTATGTACATTAGGGTTTTATGTTACATGTTTAGTGCATTTTTAAAATTTCACGTGTGTTACCATGATGGTGTTCAGTGTGTGTGTGAATGACACAGTGTGCTCCTTCTATATGTTAGTATTGTCCTCCTCAGCTTGTGGAAAAGCTGCTTGTGATGAACTTTGATGCATCATGTGACTCTCATCACCACTGTGTTTGGTGACTGTCAGTGTATTATAAAGGTACAAAACAGATATTAGTACTTCATTAGGTTGGTAAATTAACATTATATCAGTTAATGAAATACGTTATTTTACCGTAAATTTAACAGATTTAAAATGTTAAATACACATGTAACTCCTTAAGTATGTTTACGGTTTGATGTAATTTTTACAGTATTGTTCTGGGAACCACAGCTGCCGGTATTTTTCCGTAGAAACAACGGGATTTTTTTTACAGTGTATATGATTTTGGTGTTTTCAGGGAATGATACTTGCACAGATTCATGTTAACATGAAAAATGTAACATGAATTTAAAACAATTAGGACGGGAATTTTCACTGGGAATTATTTGTTTTGTTTACTTTTCGGTAGCAAATTAGACCAATCTACATTTTTATGTAACTGACTTAAAAAAGTTATGAATAGTCTTAAAAAAAAAATGGATGACTAACTTGTAAGACTATAGTCTCAGCAGTTTCTGCAACTGCTGGCCTGATCTCAGAGCAGTTGTTTTGTGGGCAGCTGTCTGCCGTTTTCTGATGCAACACCTGTAGGTTTTTCACTCAAAATCCAAAAAGACCAAATCAATGTCACAGGTTTCAAGATCCTCTAGACAAACACAGCTGCTAAAATTAACACACAGTGTCACTATAGATTTAGCAGACTGTCCGCAGCAGCACACGATCATGATGCGACAGCACTGAAAATAATGCAGCAGCGTGCATAAAAACAGACACTCACGGTCTGACAGAAATGCTTATATCTTAATTAATGACTCAAACAGGAGCCACGCAGCACAACACCAGTCCATATGCTCACCTGCTGTTTGACACAGAGTTCAACTCACGGCCATAAATATATTTGTGGATTATAAATTTAAGTTGTCTTAATCTCATAAAACCTGTTGCCTGTTAAGAACGTAAATCATATTTCACCCCAAAAATGGCAATGAAACATATTTTCTAATGCACACTGTCACCACAAAAAGTATTTTTTGTCGCTTCATAACATTAAAGGGATAGTTCTCCCAAAAATGAAAATTTGATGTTTATCTGCTTACCCCCAGGGCATCCAAGATGTAAGTTTCTTTGTTTCTTCAGTAGAGATGATTTTTAACTCCAACCGTTGCCATCTGTCAGTCGTATAATACATGGCAATGGGAACACAATCTATAAGAGTCAAAAAACATGCACAGACAAATCCAAATTTAACCCTGCGGCTTGTGACGTACAGCATGAAGGTAAATCAGTAGCAAAACCCGAGAGGTTGCTGATTTGAATGTGAGAACTTGTCGTATTAATATTTGTATTTGTAAATTGAAATTTACACTCACAGCCCTGATGTGAAAAGCTGAATGTTTCGATTTGCACACACAGACAACAATCAAAACACCCGTGTTACGAAGTTGTAGTTGCAGATTAATAGTTACAAATGTGTAAACACATAAACAAAATGACAGACACAAATGTGTGTGACATATTTACTTTTGAACTTTACTTCAGTTTCGCTGTACAGCTTCAAGTCGGCGCTTACAATCTCTCAGATCTGGCCGTACAAGTTCAATTCCTGGCGCTTTGACTTTTGCTACACTTTTTGCGACTTGAGCACTTGAAAGCAGATGTGAGAGAGCAAAATGGGTGTGTGTGTGTGTGGGGGGGCGCTATTTTTATTTTATTTATTTTTTTACATCTTTTTAAATTGATTATTAAAATCTATCTGCGTAAACTCATTACTTAAGAGAGCAAGAGAGAATGAGAATAAATAAAGGTGTGCGTTTGTGTGTTGTAAAGTCAAATGTGTGTATGTGTGTGCATGGTGGGTGTGGGGGATATGGGAGAAAAGAAATCTGATTGGATATGACATTACAGATGGTTAACGTTTAAAAATTTCAATTTACGAATGCAAATATTAATACGACAAGTTCTCACATTCAAGTCAGCAACCTCTCGGGTTTTGCTACTGATTTACTTTCATAGTGACGACACACTGATGTCCTAAGACACAAAACAATCGGTTTGTGCGAGAAACCGAACAGTATTTATATAATAATTTTTTAATGTCCATCAAATAAAATAAACATCAAATTTTCATTTTTGGGTGAACTATCCCTTTAAGTTTGATCCACTGTAGTCACGTGGACTATTTTAACGATGTCTTTACTACCTTTCTGTGCCTTGAAAGTGGTCGTTGTGTTGCGGTCTATCCGATATAGCTCACATATTTCATCAAAAATATCTCAATTTGTGTTCTGAAGATGAACAAAAGTCTTACAGGTTTGGAACGACATGAGGTTGAATAATTAATAACAAAAAATTATTTTTGTGTGAACTATCCCTATATTCTTTTAAAGTATATTATTTCTGTAATAAGTACTTGTTTTAAAAGTATGCTAAAGTGTACTTGTTGTTCACAAGGGAATGCATAAAGAAATGCGATGATACAAGGCTGAAGATGTAAATAAACATGCAGGTTTTGTGTTCACCTTGGACACATGAGCCAGAAATAGATCCAGTCGGCATGGCAAACAAAGGTTGAGATTCGTGCGATTCACAAACACGCCGGACTGTTCTCTGCAGCTTTGGGCTTTCCAACATCCATTCCATTTTCTTTAGTAAATAGAGCAATTCTTCTGGGAAATTTACTGTGTTCCCTGTGTTTTTCATCAAGGAAAATATTCAATTATGTCCTCATGAAGCTCATGTTTGGGTTAAAAGTTTTGCAGACATTAGGAAATTGAGGTCAGGATCCAAAAGAAGATGATTTACTCATATGTAAAACTTTATAATACATTAAAGTAGTGCAGGATAGTTCACCCAAAAATTAAATTGCTGTCATTATGTATGTCATTCCAAACCTGTATGAGTTTTATTCTTCTGTAGAGCACACAAGAAGATGTTTTGAAGATTATATAGGACCTTATTGACGTTCATATGGACATAAAACACTGAGAACATTTTCTTATTTTGTGTTTCACAGAAGAAAGAAAGTCATACATGTCTGGAGCATAATGAGAGTAATTAAACAATTTAGGTGAAATATTCAAAAAGTCACTAAAATGTCACTTAGATACACCATTCAAAGTGTAGGGTCAGTAAGATTTTAAAAATGTTTTTAAACATTTAAAGACAGCATTTATTTGATAAAATACAGTAAAAACAGTAAAAATGTGAAATATTTTTTACAATTTAAAATAGTTGTTTTCTATGTAAATACATAGTAAAATGTAATTTATTCCTGTGAATATTTCAGCAGTTTTCAGTGTCACATGATCCTTCAGAAATCATTCTAATATGATGATTTACTGCTTCTGATTATTATCAATGTATCAAACAGTTGTGCTGCTTCATATTTTTGTGGAAATCGTGATACGTTTTGTCATGATTCTTTGAGTAAGTTCATGAAAACAACATTTATTTGAAATATAAATCTTTCAAAACATGCATAAATGCATGTACTGTCACATTTGATCAATTTATGTGTAGTTGCTGTAATCAGCAAACTTTCTGACCACATTTTTTTTTTTTTCATTGTGACACAAAAGTTACTAGTGCATATCTGTTGGTCATAAGTTGGTGATGTTCTCTAGGTCAAATAATGAGAGAAATGAGAAAAGGACCAATCTTATCATGATTGTAGTGTAAATGAAGCAGCTTTACACGCGTCACCTTGACATTGACCGGCTGCTCCTGCATTAGATACATAAATAGACGCTGTCCGTGACATTAAGGGCTTCGCAGAGACAGCGCTGGTGTGGAGGCTGAGGATCCGTCCAGATGTGTCCCTCCTGCTGCATGCTGTTGACGAGCGGTGTCATCTCGCTGACATCTCCACCGCCATCACGTTTCATCAACACCATAATTAATCACCCCTCTAACAATGTGCTGGCTGGGGCCGATCCGACTGTCTTGACAAGAGAACACGGGCTCTGCCAGGTCTTCTGTGCCGCGGCTCTCTCGGCGGCGCGCCAGTAACAGCGTCGCCAAATCTGGCGCGTTCGTGTCACGCTGTCTCTCCCCCATAACGGCGTACGGCTTCATTCTTATTCATTAGTCAATGAAGCGGACATCCACAAGCACGTTATTCCTCCGCTCGCCTCTTTCAATCACGCTTATTTTCAGCTCGCTCTAACCTGAGAATGCTAGGAAAAGGACAGTGTCAAACAATTATGATAATTCGCACCTGTTTTGCTACTGTAAGTCATTCAGGTTATGCAGTATGCTTCAGTGGTCAGGAAGAAATGGATAAAGATGATTTTGTGCCTGGTTACCTGCAGATTTCAACCCATTTTACTTACTGTACATCAAGGATTTTTGTACATTCCTGCAGCTCAAACAGCAGAGCGTGATGTTAGCAACACCAAGGGCATGGGTTTGATTCGCAGGAAATGCATTAACTGATGAAATGTGGCCTATGCCTATAATGCAGTGTGAGTCACTAATTTGGATACAAGTGTCTGCCAGATGCATACATGTAAATATATTAAATCAAACAATATGTCTGAGCTTTGGCATATAAAGGGAGTGAAGGAAGTTTGAAATCACTGCTGATATTGCTGGAAGTTAAAGGGATAGTTCACCCAAAAATGAAAATTTGATGTTTATCTGCCTACCCCCAGTGCATCCAAGATGTAGGTGACTTTTTTTCTTCAGTCGAACGCAAATTATGATTTTTAACTGCAACCGCTGCCGTCTGTCAGTCAAATAATAGCAGTGATTGGGAACTTCAACTATAACAGTAAATAAAACTTGCTTAGACAAATCAAAATTAAAACCTGCGGCTCGTGACGACACATTAATGTCCTAAGACACGAAACGATCGGTTTGTGCGAGAAACCGAACATTATTTATATAATTTTTACCTCTAATACACCACTATGTCCAACTTCGTTCAGCTTCCTGTTAGTGAGGTCAAAAAACGCGTTGTGATGACAGAAGTGATGTCTCGCCCATATACTTCAATGAGCGCGAGACATCACTTCCGTTGTCAGAGCGCGATCAGACCTTACTAGCTGGAAGCTGAACGAAGTTGGACATAGTGGTGTATTAGAGGTAAAAATTATATAAATACTGTTCGGTTTCTCGCACAAACCGATCGTTTCGTGTCTTAGGACATCAATGTGCCGTCACGAGCCGCAGGGTTTAATTTGGATTTGTCTATGGAAGTTTTTTCGACTCTTAATGTTCAAGTTCCCAATCACTGCTATTATTTGACTAACAGATGGCAGCGGTTGCAGTTAAAAATCATAATTTGCGTTCGACTGAAGAAAAAAAGTCATCTACATCTTGGATGCCCTGGGGGTAAGCAGATAAACATCAAATTTTCATTTTTGGGTGAACTATCCCTTTAAGTGCATTGGATTGCATTGTTAAAGGGATAGTTCACCCAAAAATGGAAATTATCACCCTCAAACCACAGGTGTATATGACTTTCTTCTTTCAGTCAAACACAATTGGAGTTATATTAGAAAATATTCTGGCTCTTCCAAGCCTTACAATGGGAGTAAATAGTAACTGAGATTTTGAAGTGCATCCATCCATAATAAAAGTAATCCACAAGGCTCCAGGGGGTTAATAAAGGCCTTCTGAAGCAAAGCAATGTGTTTTTGTATGAAAAATATCCATATTTAAGAGTTTATAAACTAGAATCACTAGCTTCCAGTAACATCCGTCCGCGTGTTCACAAGAGAGTGGAGTTCTGGCGTATGACGGATGTAGGAGTAGTGTAAGAGAGTAGATGCCTCTCGCGGTTCAAACAAATAGGGCTGGGCAACAAACTCGAGCTCCTCCAACATTTCTCTTTAAAAATTCTCTATTTAGACTTCTAATTCGTGACCGGTGTTTTGTTTTGCTCTATCCTCTGCGCTTCCGCGTTCATTAATACGTCATGCGTCAGGTCAGAGGTCACTCTTACGCCTCTCTCGTACAGAAGCCAGTGATTCTAGTTTATAAAGTTATAAATGTGAATATTTTTCTTACAAAATAAACATTTTTTCGCTTCAGAAGGCCTTTATTAACCCCCTGGAGCCGTATGGATTACTGTTATGATGGATGGATGCGCTTTTTGTGCTTCAAAATCTGTCATTATAAAACTTGGAAGAGCCAGAATATTTTTTTTATTTAACTCCGATTGTGTTTATCAGTGATCATCAGTTTGATTCAGTAGCTTTTACAATTAATTTTAAATTAATTTCTATAATGTCTTACTTTAATGTAGACTGTCTGTGCATAATGTATCATCTTAGGAGTAAAAAATTTTTTTTTGCATTTTTAATCTAATTTTGTGAGAAACTTTCTAACACCTTAATGTCGAAATTTCACACTGGAAACAGAAAGTCAAGTGTAATGCATTGCATTGTGGAATACAGTATTCAGTGCAGAACATATACTGATTACATAATGAAAACTTGCTTCAAATAGTGTGTGAAGTACAATAGGATGCTAGAACATAACCTGTTTTTCTGAGCACAAAAACTTTAACAAATAAAGCTTTCAGAAGCAAGAAACCCCTGAATTAGTGAGTCTTAGTTAACATTTTGGGTTAGTTCACCACTTTGAGCAACATAATGCATGGGAACCTTTTTATCAACAATTACTGTCAACGTCCGTAAGAAGGGCTGCATTCACACCTAAATAACACATAAAAACACAAACTGAATTTACACACAGTTGCTTTAGAATGACATCCCCAAATAATAGCTTTACATTTAGGTGTGCTAAAGAAAACATGAGTAGTGTTTCCCTGTGCTATGCAGTTGCAAAGATAACTTTAGCTACCTACACTTAGGGGTTTGCGCCAATCAGTGCATCTAAGTGATGCTACACTAAAAATGCTGGGTTAAAAAAAAACAAAACCCAGGTTGGGTTGATAATGGACTGTGACTGGGTTGTTTTAACATAGCAGCTGGGTTAAATGTTTGACCAACCTGCTGGGTAGTTTTATTTAACTCAACTATTGTTTAAAAATTACTTGCTTAAAATGAAACCAAAATATGTTGGAAATGAAGATGTGTTCATATGTTTAATAAATGAACATTTATTAATAAGTTTAATGAATAATATTTAAACAATACAAATTTATTAAATTGCTTATTAATAAATGTTCACCATTTGATTATTATTGTTGCTTCTAGTAATTATGTGTCTGATTTTTAATTTACAACCTATTTTGGGTTCATTTTAAGGCAGCCATATAGTCATTTTTAAACAATAGTTCTTGTGTGCAAAGACCACACTCACACTTGTCATGTTTGGTTCGATTAAAACGAACCCTGGTGCGATTGCTCTGTTAGTGCGGTTCATTTGAACATATGTGAACGCTGCCATCCGAACCCTAGTGCGCACCAAAAAAGCAGACTGAGACCGCTGAAAAGATGGGTCTCAGTCTGCATCCAAACAAACTCTGGTGCGGTTCGAATGTTATATGAACACAACACGAGAATATTTTTGGTGCGCCAAAAAAAACAAAATATCGACTTATATAGTGATGGCCGATTTCAAAACATTGCTTCAGGAAGATTCGGAGCACAAATTAATCAGTGTGTCAAATCATGATTCAGATCACTTGTCAGACCACCAACGGCTGAAATCACGTGACTTTGGCTCTCCGAACAGCTGATTTGATACACTGATTCATTTGTGCTCCGAATCTTCCTGAAGCAGTGTTTTGAAATCGGCCATTACTAAATAAGTCTGTACTCACCACTGTACTCACATGAACTGATTTAAATATGTTTTTAGTACATTAATGGATCTTGAGAGAGGAAATGTCATTGCTTCCTATGCAGGCCTCACTGAGCCATCGGATTTCAACAAAAATATCTTAATTTGTGTTCCGAAGATGAACGAAGGTCTTACGGGTGTGGAACGGCATGAGGGGGAGTAATTAATGACAGAATTTTCATTTTTGGGTGAACAAACCCTTTAAGGTTCGGTATCTTTTGGTTCGGTGATAAAATTGCCAATCGGAACGCTAATCGGACCAGGACTAAATGTTTTTTTTTTTTCTTCTTTGAACCAAACGAACCGAACTACAAGTGTGAACGCACCCTTAAACATCGCTGGGTTTGTCCATTTTCAACCCAACTTGGATTTTTTAGAGTGTAGTCTTCACACACAAGAACTAATGATTATGCACGGCACACGATTGCGATTCCACTTGGCAACCTCTCACATCTGGATGTGTTTTTCTATTTTGCATAGAACAAGAGATCAGGTCGCAACATGATGAAAATTAATTCTATAACTTCAAAAAGAAAACTCACAGGATCTGATAGTTTAGCAACCTTTAATGGGAACAGATGGAGGCGGTTCACAAGGTCCACGTAAGTGATATCTGTAGAATTTTAAAATGGCACAGAATTCATTACCTGCCCACTGCAGCTGTGAACTCTTGGCTAACCAAACCAGATGAGGTCAGATTATTATCAAACTTGCTGAAGCAGAAACTTGCTTTTGCGCCTGAAGGGAAAGATACTGACAGTCTGAGACCTTGGAGTTGGCAAAAATGATTATTAACGTTTAGGTGTGGAGTATTAAAAACTGTAAGCAAAAAGAGAGGAAGGGCTGCAGTGCTGTAAATCATGACGCTGACATGCTTTCACAAACCCTCTAAAGACAACATCTGAATAATTTCCCTCGACAGTCCTTCATAATTCACCCACCAATAATCTTTCCATATATCTGATAAATCTTGCCAGTGCTGAATGTTAAACCATGGGATGAAACATGTAAACAAGCATGTGAACATAAACGCCTCCAGCTATACAAGCTCCATTTCACACATTGTTGCATTACAGGACAGACACAACATGCATTTACTGTATCCAGATTTTACATTGGACATCAAACACAGTGTAAGAATTGAAATGGGAAGGTTTAAATAAAGTTAGATTGTACAAGAGATATCGCGAGCGTAATTGAATAAAGTTAGATTGTACGCGAGATATCGCGAGGATAAGGGGAGAACGGGAAGAGAGCGCGGGAGAGATGGTTCGGGAAGATCGCACATTGTAATCGGGTGGGACGATTCAGAATCACAGTTAAAGAAATGTTGAAATAAACACTGAGTTCTGAGCACAGAAGTCTTGGTCTGACTCCTCTATCCGGTGGCCACAACAGATACAGAAAATAGCCAAGAACCCACGCATAATACTCGGTAAGCACGGATTCCTTAAGACACAAATCCGAGTGTTACACTGGTGGCAGCGCTGGTTGGCTATTTATCTTTATGTTTTCTGTACGGACATTTTCTGCTTGACTGTGAACAATGTAAAATAGCCACATCAACCTGCAGGCACGTTTATATTGTCCATAATATTTTACGAGCTATATTTTTTGCAAGTTCGGATTACGTGCGATTTATCATGGAGCTGCCGCAACCACAGAACGCGATGGCTGGTACAACTTCACATGTGCCCTTCAAAATTGAACTTCCTGCCCCTTTTTCGGGCGATAACGCTGAACCGTTTGGCTTATGGATACAGAGGTTTGAAGTTGCACTTAACGTATCTGCAACACCACCAGATAAAGCTAAACTTCTTCCTGCTAAGCTTACAGGACCTGCATTTGCATATTGGCAGTCTCTCTCCCCTGCTGTTAAAGCGGACTATGAGCCAGTTTAAGTGCTGTTTTTGGGCGTGCAACATTTTTGGCCACGTTCCAAACGTATTTGAATGCTCGTCCCCGCAAACCTCAGGAGCCTCTCGAAGTTTATGCAGCTGAGCTCACCAGCTTAGTGACTGAAGCTTTTCCTCAGTATGACGTCACGGCTCGAAATTGGAGATTTTTCGTAGATTCGTTACTGGCTTAGATCCTGCACTTCAATTGAAAATACATGAACACGGAGCAGTAACTTTGGACAGTGCTTTAAAAATAGCCAGTCAATGTGAACGTGCACAGTTGGCCATCAGCACAGCCAATTCAACAACTATCATGCCAGTGACTGTGCATCAGCAACCCTCGTCTGCATCAGCAACGCCAACGCCCATCGCTGATTTGGTATCGGCCATCGCTGATCTCCGGATGGATCTGCATACTTTACGCCAGACCCACCAGCGTCGGACTGACGAACGTCTGGACTTGCTCTCAAAACAGATCAACGATCTTCAGCACAAGGTGACAGACACCACACACGCCTGTGCAGCTGTTGACTACAACATAACACCACGGACTCGCCAGCCTGAGTGGGACGACCATCACTATCGTCGTCAGGACTGCCGCTGCCCATCACAGCACCTGCAGAGAGGACGACGACAACAATCTTATGATGACTACAGCCCCTCGCCACGCCACCGCTCTATTGATGACTGCAATACATCTTATGAAGATCCCCGTCATCAAAGCCGTCGCAGCTATTCTCCCCCTCCCCTGTGTTGTGAGTCGCACGCACCATATCATACACATTTTGATCAACATAGCCCCCATAGACACAATTATACACACCCTAAACCAGACCGCTGCCCCTCGAGAGAGCGCCGGCCCCATTCGGTCTATGACGACAGACCACACACCACTCGCTCGCCCTCACCAACTTCACATTACAGCCAGTTTAGTTATCGCACCCACAGCTCACCATCACCACACCCAATTACAAACAGCCACAACGTTCTCATACATCCCCTACCCGCCATGTACATTTCTCTTCAGTTAAAGGAGATACAGCCCCTCCTTCGCCACATCAGGGAAACGAGTAGAAGCTGTCATTGGGGACCAAATGTCAGCACCAACACACTCAATGGTCCACTCTGATAATATGCACTATACATCCACCCCACCTACACCATTCATTCAAGTTACGCTGGCTGGCACCGAAATCTACGCTCTTGTCGATACCGGTTCAGGTTTATCCCTCATTACCGACGACTGTCATAGATCGATCCCAGCCTTGGCATCTCAACCTATTAGCAAGTCATTCGTGTTGGCCTCCTCAATCACTGGGCAACCATTAGACATACTGGGTTCTGTAACAGCCCTTGTGCATATTGGGGATGCCACATTTTCTCACATTTTTCACATAACACGAACAGCAACCCATCCGGTGCTTATCGGATGGGATTTCATGGTCAAACATGCTGTTACGGTCGATATACCACACAAACAGCTGCGATTGTATGACACTGCAGTATGTCTTTCACCACCACAGTCATTCATTCCAGAGTGCAGCGATCACTATCGCACAGGTAACAGTGCCGCCTATGTCAGAAATGACAGTATCAGTTTCTATTAAAGATGGTGCCGTCGCAAATCCCTTCACAGACTCATTTGTAGGTATTTTGGAGCCTCAGTCTCCCCAGGCTGTGTCCTTAGGCATCGCACGCACTCTAACTACAATTAAAAATGGTAGAGGCATTGTCAGGGTCATTAATCCGACAAGTCAGCCGGTCTCTTTGGGGGCGGGATGCCCCGTTGGCCAGTTTTTCTCCATAACGGGAAAAACACAGGACGAATACGTGTTAGTTTCATCTGTAACCACCTCCGCTGATGACACACACACTGTTCAAGACATGCTTTTAGCGGACACCTGCTTAAACGCTGACCAGCAGTCGTTGCTGAAGGATTTGCTGACTGAATTTTCTGACATTTTTAGTTCACATCCACATGACTATGGAAAGACCGATTTAGTCACACACACCATAAACACAGTAGATGCTGCACCAATCAAACTGCGGCCATATCGCACTTCACCAGCGACGCAGAACATTCTACGACAAGAGGTGTCTAGACTTTTGGAGTGTGATATCATTGAGGAGTCGCATAGCCCATGGTCAGCTCCGGTTGTTTTCGTTCGAAAGAAAGACGGTACACACCGGTTCTGTGTGGACTATAGAAGACTCAATGTGGTCACGATCAAAGACTCACATCCTCTTCCTCGGGTCGACGACACTCTAGATAGGCTGTCTGGGGCACAAATGTTCAGTACAATTGATTTGACTGCGGGTTATTGGCAAATACCCCTTAGCCCAGTAGACAAAGAAAAAACGGCGTTTTCGACAGGCGCAGGGCTTTATCAATTTCGTATGATGCCCATGGGTATATCAAATGCACCACCTAGCTTTCAGCGCTTGATGGAGTTGGTGCTCCGTGGTCTTCATTGGAGCATTTGCTTGATCTATCTAGACGACATAATTGTTTACAGCGCAGACTTCACACAACATCTGAAACAACGCAAAGTCTTCGGACGCTTTTGTTCGGCCGGACTTAAACTCAAGCCGTCTAAATGCCATCTGGCACGCTCCTCTGTAACGTTTTTGGGCCATTGTATCTCCAGCGCCGGAGTTGAGCCTGACCCATCAAACATCGAGAAGGTTAAGACGTGGCCAATTCCAAAGTCTGCCACGCAGGTCAGGGCTTTCTTAGGCTTATGTTCGTATTACCGAAGGTTTATCAGAAACTTTGCTCATACAGCAGAACCTTTACACCGGTTAACACACAAGGGTGTTACGTTCACTTGGTCAGTTCAGGCAGACGAATCATTTCGCATCTTAAAGGAAGCATTGACATCGCCGCCTATTATGGCTTTCCAAACCTTTCAATACGTTTTCTACTTTAAACAGACGCGTCCCTGTATTCAGTCGGCTCTGTCCTCTCCCAACAAGTGGATGGCAAGGAGCATGTTATTGCGTATGCCAGCCACGTGCTGTCAGCATCGGAAAGGAAATGGTCCACTTTCGATCGAGAATTATTCGCCATTGTGTGGTCGGTGCGTCATTTCCGCCACTACCTTGCGTGCCACCGATTTACTATCATCACTGACCACAAGCCTTTGGTTGGACTCAAAAAGCTCCCTTTGGACCACGATCCAACGGGTAGACGTGCACGTTGGGCGGTCGAATTAGACCTTTATGATTGGTGCGTGCACCACCGCGATGGTGCCAAACACTTAAACGCAGATGCTATGTCTCGCCGGCCACAGGTTGAGGGTTTTCAACATGATATTGGCAATGAACAGGAGTCCGCCACGTCTTCGGTCGCAACACAGACCCCATTGTTCAATCCACAGTCAAACCCAGTGTTGACATCTGCGCAGACACCACAGACAGATGTTAATCCTCTTGTGGTCACGCCTGTTCCAAATTATGTCACAGCGAACCTTATCCAAATTCAAAGCGACTGGAAAGTCGCAGAACAACAACAGTCCGACTCTGACTTAGCCACCGTCCTCTCATGGGTAGAAGCGGGACACAAGCCCCCTTTGTGGAAGCTCAGGAATGCGTCACCATACGTTAGGAAATTGTGGTCACAATGCAGTCGTTTAACTCTACACGAAAATGTCTTGTGTAGACTGTCGCGCACCCCGCCTGCTGATGACGTCCTCCAAATTATCGTTCCGACGTCTTTGGTTTCAGACATACTGATCCATGTTCACGGCAATCCTTCAGTTGGTCACTACGGCCATGCAAAAACTCTGAATAGGGCTAGACGATTCTTTTATTGGCCTTACATGTCAGCAGACATTTCTAAACATTGTTCCCGATGTGTGGCCTGTCAGTCACGGCGTTCACCTGTCCCCCGACCACAGCCTCCGCTTATGTCCATATCTCCCGATCGACCATTTGAAATTGTTGCTGCAGACATAACTGAGCTACCTCTATCGACTAAAGGCAACCGTTATGTCTTAGTGATGATGGACCTGTACACTAAATTTGTAAATCTGTATGCTTTGAAAGACCAGACAGCTATCTCAGTGGCAGGTTGCATTTTTGATCATTATATACCGCAACATGGGGTTCCAGATGCCTTGCACTCCGACCAAGGCAGACAATTCGAATCTGATCTCATTAAAAATCTCTGTAAGTTAATGGACATTAAAAAGCTCCGCACATCTCCCTACCATGCTCAATGTGACGGTGCTGTGGAGCGCTTCAACCGCACCTTAAAAGATGAGCTCGCCAAATACCTCTTTGAGTCTGGTAGGGAATGGGACGAACACCTCCCACATGTCGCATTAGCTTACAACACCACCAATCATTCCAGTACCGGGTTCACGCCATTCTTTTTAGCGCATGGCCGCGAGGCTCGCGTTCCCTTGGACGCGCTGTTTCAAGATGGCACCTCTGTCACTTCAGCCACCACGGGCACGCCCGTAGCATTTGCTAACTCACTACCACAGAGATTGTCCGCTGCTTATCGGTCAGCAACCGCCTTCCGGGACAAAGCGCAAGGACAACAACGACATTACTATGATCGTCATGTTAAGTACACCCCTTACAAGGCGGGTGACTTGGTACTCATTGATGACCCAGCCAACAAGCATAATAAACTGCGTCCTCGCTGGGTAGGTCCTTATGAGGTTCTACATTCAATAGCACCCCCTGGTAGTCTTACCCCTGTGGACTTTGCTGTTCGTGATACCTCCAAACCACATGCAAAAACCAAAGTCATTCATTATAACCGCATGAAGCCATACATCACCGATCATTCACAAACACACACACCTCCCTCACCTCAGTCAATCGCAAAACCAAACACCCTGAACACGCTATCAGGTCTCCTCCCACCCCATGTTACCCCAATGACCCCTGAACCTTCCACTGGACCCTCCAAGCCAGGTTTGCCGCCAGTACGTCAACCTTTGGCGCAGAACGGCCCTTTACCGGATGTTTCAATGGACAATGCTAGAGACATTTTACCTACACCCTCCTTGGTACAGCCCCCCCAGATTCCAACTTCAATGGTAGTGGGAATACCCACTGGGGCACCAGGGTCCCCTGTTACACCGCCATCCACACCACACGTACGTCCAAGGTTACGTTGAATTCCGGCCTACTTAAAAGACTTTCAATTGTACTAAGTGGCGTACTTTGAATGCATGTGACTTGTTTCTGCTATTATACTGTATGCATAGCATAATGGGTATTTTGTAAGTTGTTTAACAGTATAATGGGTTCATTGTTCTCATGGTTATACAGCAGAGTGTATAAAAAAAAAAAAGAAAAAAAAAAAGTATGTTGGTTATATGCACTGTTAACAGTATGTTCTCTTGTGTGGGTTTGTGTCGACATACATTAGAAATGAGGACATTTCTTATAGGAAGGGGAGTAATATGTAAGAATTGAAATGGGAAGGTTTAAATAAAGTTAGATTGTACAAGAGATATCGCGAGCGTAATTGAATAAAGTTAGATTGTACGCGAGATATCGCAAGGATAAGGGGAGAACGGGAAGAGAGCGCGGGAGAGATGGTTCGGGAAGATCGCACATTGTAATCGGGTGGGACGATTCAGAGTCACAGTTAAAGAAATGTTGAAATAAACACTGAGTTCTGAGCACAGAAGTCTTGGTCTGACTCCTCTATCCGGTGGCCACAACAGATACAGAAAATAGCCAAGAACCCACGCATAATACTCGGTAAGCACGGATTCCTTAAGACACAAATCCGAGTGTTACAACAGCAACAAGTTTGTTTACTTAAAGAGGTCCTATCATGCTATCTTTCTTTAGTGCATAATGTTGCTGTTTGAGCATGTAAAAGCTTTGCAAAGTACGAGTGAGGTCGTATGAATTCGTACAAATTAGCCACCTCATAAAATACATACAAATTGGTCGTGAGATAGCATTGCTATATCAGTGTCACTGTTTCTGATCTCCCTGAAATGCCTCCATTGTAGTCTTGAGTCTTCTTCCAGGAATGAACACATCACATTATTCCTTATTTAAATATTTCCCGTCCAAGGCATACGCTAAATAAAGGGGCGGGGCCTGGTTGAGTTAGTTAGTAGTGTGTTGAAACTGGTGGTTATGGTAAGGGGCTGAACATTTCCCAAACATGCTCAAAGCGCTTGACCAATCACAACACACTGCTCCAACCGACCAATCAGAGCACATTGTGCTTTTCAGAAGGTGGGGCTTCATAGAGACAGGAACTAAACAGAGCGTTACTGACAGACTGGGAAGAGAGGAGCTGCAACAATATCAGATATAGGAAAAATATGGTGTTTTTGAACATTCAAGCATGAAAATCTATTCTAGTCTAGAAGACTTTGTAAAAGGGCATAATAGGTCCGCTTTTAAATTAAACATTAATAATAACAATTAGATAGATAGATCCTCTTTTCGTGGACTTAGATATCTTAGGTACGACCAGAAATCCAGAGTTTTGGGATCTTTAAGAGCGTGATGGATTGTAAGGCGACAGAAGATGGGTTAAATACAACTAACTTTCCAGCATGGTGGAAGAAGGCTGTTTTTGTAACATATGAAATATGATTTTCGAAGGACAAGTTGCTGTCTAATATAACACCCAGGTCTTTAACTGTCGAGGAGGGAGTATCAGTACATCCTTCTAAATGCAAATTGTACTTTAATAGACTCTGTGTACAGGTTTTTGGTCCAATAAGTAATACCTCTGTCTCATGTGAATTTAACAGAAGAAAATCACAGGTCATCTAACATTTCATATCTTTAACAAACTGCCAACTTGGATAATTCAGAGATCTCATCTGGTCTTGTTGAAATATATAACTATGTATCAGCGGCATAACAGAGGGCCTAACACCGATCCTTGCGGCACTCCTTTACTGATGTTATCTTAGATTTTTCCCCGTTTAAATAGACAAAATGGTGACAGTCTGATAGCCTGTCCCTCAATACCAAACTAATTTTGTAGTCAATCTAAGAGTACTTTATGATCTATAGTTTCTCACGCAGCACTAAGATCAAGTAAAACTAGTATTGAGATACGGCCTTGGTAGATAGATAGATACTTACAGAGTTACATGTGAATTTTACATTTTAAATATGTATATTTAACATTGGATTTCAGTACACTGTAAAAAAAATCCCAGTAAAATTTACGGTAAAATAACATATTTCATTAACTGATATAATGTTAATTTACCAACCTAATGAAGTCCTAATATCTGTTTTGTACCTTTATAATACACTGACAGTCACATGATGAATCAAAGTTCATCACAAGCAGATTTTCCACAAGCTGAGGAGGACAATACTAACATATAGAAGGTGCACACAGTGTCATTCACCCACACACTAAACACCATCATGGTAACATGCATGAAATTTTAAAAATGCAATAAACATTAATTTAACAACATTAGATGTAACATAAAACCCTAATGTACATAACTGATTAGAAAAAAATGAGAAAAACTAAGAAGAAACAGAGTTATTTCAACAAAAATATATCAAATGTGAAGTGTCACGCAGGGAATTGTGGGAATGTCAATTTACGGTTTTTCACTTTAAATTTTACAATGAATTGTTATTTTTCACTTTCAAAAACTGTGAATTTAACGGTATTTTACCGTAAAATTACATTAAATGTACCGTTAGATCTATTACAGTTATTCACCGTATATAGTACGGAAACTTTCTGTAAACCAATTGACAGTTTTTCACCGCAGCATTTTTACAGTCTTTTACTGTTAAAATCACGGTAATTTTTTACAGTGTAGATAGATAGATAGATCTCTTAAGTACCACAAATGTATCATTGTACCATATTCCAAACACACTTTGGACAACTCTATTACACAACTTTGCAAGAGAATGTCGAGGCAAATTGGAGCAATGAAGTCCAATGAACTAGAATGACTCTTAGACAACACTGCACTTCTGTTTTCCTAAGCTCAAAACAACCTTGGGACATAAACACAGCGTCTAAACTGCGTGCACGCTTGTGCAGTTTAAGATGGAATGGCAGAAGCTTCTGGGGGAATCCAGCGGTCTGATGGATGAGAATTGAAAGGCAGATCAATAGAGATCACAGCCCAAATGAAGAGTGATTTTAATTGGCTTAGTGTTATTGACTGATGCGGGCGTCTGCCGTCTGTTTGGCTTAGTTTCGACACCAATCCCATGGATTCTCCATGGAGATGCGCTAATAGCCGCCTCTTCATTAGACAGACCTTCAATAAGGGACGTCTAAAGTAACTCAGACAGGTGTCTGTCACATTTCAATTTGGAGAGAGACTTCAGATTCATTTGGAAAGCCTGCGAATTGCAAATATTGCAATGGTGCACTTTTTATTTGGCCATTAAATTACGAGAGCAGTTTGCACGACTTAAATATGAAAGAAAGTTGATTCGCATGTTTTAATAGTGTTTTTGATCTGAACAAATGCAAAACTGTGACAAAGATGGACAAAGCATGACGCACAATGGTCGATTTCAGGACTGTAACTGCAAATATCCATTAACCTCAGATAGGCTGAGGATGAAAATAGATAAACATTTTAATGGGATTCCAGAAAATTATAAAAAGGAGGGATATGACAGTCAATGTGACCCAAGGACCTTAATGAATTCTTTAAAATGTGCTGATGAAACCAGTTTTGCAGATAGAGCAGCGAGCTTCAAGAGTCTCAAAGGCTCGCTATTATGGAAAAGAGGAACGACGTGCACAGAATTTCAACTCACCATGAGACACTTTCAACTTTTGGAGAAGCTTCTAATCATACATGGTAAATGAAGATTGTTCAGATTCCTCGCCCTGCTTGAGATGTTTCATAAACATCCCAGACAAAATGAACATTGTTTAGCCATTACTGAGATTATTCGTCATTACACACTAGCACGTCATTTCATTACATACAACTTCATGTCATCTAACTTAAATAGTTATTTATGACTCATATTTAGTAGTCCAGTGAAGAACATGTTCATTTGAAAAGAGTCACCAGATGTCATGAATGATTTATAGTGGCCAAATAATGCGGCATTAAAAAGCACACTAAATTCTTACGGATTCTGTGATGAATATTAATAAAGGTTATTGCTGATGCAGGTTTTAATTTCTGGCTCTTAATAAATAATGGATAAGGACTCTAAAGCTTAAACTAAAGCTTGTTTAAGTAGCGAGCACTAACCTGAAATGCAGTTAGTCTGAGAAATTGAGAACTCCATCTCATTAGCATCTGCTGTCACAGGACGTCATTAGAACACTGAACACACACACACACACACACACACACACACACATTAAGCAAGTGCACAAGCTGCAAGCTGTTTCACCTCTACTGTGTGCAATCGAAATATCATCTGCTTTTTATAGTTTCTCTAGTGCACGTCTGGAGAATTGAATCAGATTCTATTTTAGTGGGCCAAATATATTGATATGACTCTGGTTTATAGTTCTTGGGCAAATAACAGTATTAATAGGATTGTTTTTGTTCAGACAAATGTTTTTGACTTGATAGGAAAACTTTTGGGGGATTCTGTTGGTCTAACATGGGTTTTTATGTAGTTTTAAGTAAATCACATTTGCATTTTTGACTCAAACTGTCCTGTAAACTGGAAAATTGTCACAGTTATGTTCAGTTTCACTTCTTAGGTCGCATTTACAGTACATGGTTCAAGTGACTCAATTCTGATTTTTTTCCTACCATGTGGCACAGATCGGATATGACCTACGAACATATAAGCAGGAAAAGCTAGCCTATTGCTAGCCTCTCCAAAAATTGCCTGCCCTAACTTTAAATATCGTTTCTTCGTTCATTCTGCGTCAAGCATCATCCTTCGATGATCTGGCAAGAGCTGTAAATGTAAACCTCACTCACTTGATCTCAAGAGGCGCTCTAGACTGCTGTCTTTAGCCTCCTTGTTAGAGTGCCTGACTCCCATGCTGGCGGAAATAGTTCAAACAGGAAGGGTTACACATGCTCAACGCTAACCCCTGACAAAATAGTTGCTTTTATAGAATGCACAAAAACTCACTAAAGATCACAAGATCACTCCCTCTATAATTAAAGATATAGTTCACCCAAAAATGCAAATTATCCCATGATTTACTCACCCTCAAGCCATCCTAGGTGTATATGACTATCTTCTTTCAGGCAAACACAATCAGAGTTTAAAATATATCCTGGCTCTTCCAAGCTTCATAATGGGAGTGAATGGCACTCACAATTTTTGAAGCCCAAAAAAGTGCATCTATCTATAATAAAAGTAATCCATACATCTCCAAAACTTTATAAACTATAATAATTAGCTTCCGATAAACAGCCATACACATCGAGTTATGGCGGAAGAGTAACCTCTGACGTGAGGAATGACGTATTGATGAACGCAGAAGCGCAGAGGATAAAGCAAAACAAAACACCGGTCACAAATTAGAAGTCTAAAACAAGAATTAAAAAAAAAAAAAAAAAATGTTGAAGGAATATGAGCTGCCCAGCCCTATTTGTTTGAAACACGAAAGGCGTCTAAGGTTACGCTACTCCTACATCCTACATTATACAATCGCATAAGAGGTTACGCTTCTGCCGTAACTCGATGCATATGGTTGTTTGCCTGAAGGTAGATATTATAGTTTATAAAGTTTTAAATATGGATATTTTTTGCTTCTATTAACCCCCGAATGCATTTTTTCCGCTTCAAAATCTCAAGCCCTATTCACTCCAATTATAAAGCCTGGAATAGCCAGGATATTTTTAAATATAACTCAGATTATATTTGTCTGAAAGAAGATTGTCATATATACCTAGGATGACTTGTCTGGCTATCACCAGACCAAGCTCAATTTAAAATTGAACATTGGTCTGGGGAGTCTGTATGTATTTTCTACTGCACAAGAGGCGTGATCAACGAGCATTATTCACGCAATTGGATAGTCCTTCAACCAATCAGATCAACGATCCGGGTGACGTACTTTTGTAGAGCAATGCAAAAACTCCAGACAGGCTTGGTTTGTATTGGTTTGTAACATTGATCAGCGTTTTGCAGAAGCAGCAATGGCATCGAGCAATTTTTGCAGTTTGTGCAAAAAAAACATGAAAGTGAGTGGTATTTAAAGAAGAATTGCTAAACTAAAGAAGTCATTTAGCATCATTGAGAGGTTAAAAGGAATTGGATTGACGGTCGTGCGAAAGACGTCATCGTGTTATACCCGCCCAGAGCCATAGAAAGAGCTCTGTACCTGCCAATAGCGAAGCAAGGTGGATAAGCCAGTCTGTGATTGGTTCCCGCAAAAGTGTAACAGATGCAGCAGAAATGAATGTACGGGTTTCCAGACTAAGTTCTGCAGATCAGGCTGGGTTTACCCAGTCTATAGGATGGCTTGAGGGTGAGTAAATCATGGGATAATTTTTATTTTTGGGTGAACTATTCTTTTAACACGCATAACAATTATTGCCTAGAAGAAAGAGATCATACTAAAGGATCATACTAAAATCTTTTGATCTGTCCCACAGAAAACGTTGACTGCTCAGTTGCTGCAGACATTATTTCAGATGTTTCTCCCAAAACTCCTTAATAAAAATAAAAATAGACAAACATTTGAGAAGCAGGAGACTTCAAAAGTCACAGGGAAGTCTCTTGTTGTGGCGGTCATTCACGCTGCAGGCCAGGGCATCGCATCAAAGCGGAGGTCTCAACTTCGCTTACGGCTATGAAATATGCAAGCGCTGCACGTGATTCTGATGTAAGACCCGAATCACAGCACTTTACTTCTGCTACACGCGCAGTCAGCACAAGGGAACGCCTGCTAGATTAACACAGAGAAACCAGCAGCACAGCACCTTTAATAATGCATACTCACTCATGCATATTCTCCGCATCTTGTCAAGCACGCCGGAATTAAACATGTTTATCATCTCAAAAACTGACACGTTTTACACTGGCATTCTTTATTGAGCCACGGCTGAATGGCCATTTCTTTCGCAGCACGGACAGAATTCATCCCGTTACAATTGCAGACGGATACTTATGCGAGCAAAATGGGTGAAACTTTAGTGCTGGGACATCCATTCTGTCAGACCTGTAATTAAATGGGCAGTGCTGACAAAGTGGAGGACAGTGAAGTAATCAGCAGCATATTCTCCAGGACGTAATTACACGTCTCATTCACTGGCGCATTTAAAGACTTCAGAAGATGATGTACAAAGCGTAAAGATTTACATTTAATGTGCTCAGCAGCTCTGCAAAAGGATCCAGAAAAGCGATTTCCCTGGAGAAACACAAAGAAATCGTCCGGCTAGTAGATTTCTGCATGTCTTTCACTCAATTTGCAGTGAATTATACTCGATAAAAACTTCTGGATGAACCCTTATGATGCGGCAGGATAAAATGCAGCCGTTTGACAAAGAAGTGGCTCACTTTGCCTCAAAACAATTGTCTTAGTTTCATTTGTGAGTTAAAGTTTCCTGCAGGAAAGAAAAATCACAAATGAGATCTCTTTAATGTCTTGATCATTTCTCCTCCAGCTATGAGATAGAGCCAATGGAGATTTTGCTGAAACGGTAATGTGTCAAAAGAGGTTTCTAAGTCTCAAAATGTGCTCAGCTTTAACATCACCAACATGTGTCATCAAAAGTCAAAGATCTCAATATGAAGTCAAACATTTCTCATCAAATGCATCCAAAAGCAAATAGCTGCTATCCACATTAATATACTCTTTTTTTTAACTTGTGCAGTTAGCAAACACCAAATGCATATTAACAACCATAGTGGAACATGCTGAAACCCTCAGAACACCCTTGAAACCCTTGAAGATTTCAGCCGCTGTACATCAAAACAGAATGTCTGTGCCTTTGCTGTGATGATTAACTGTTTTTAGTACAAACCTGATTCCAAAAAAGGTGGGACACTGTACAAATTGTGAATAAAAACAGAATGCAATGATGTGGAAGTTTCAAATTTCAATATTTTATTCAGAATACAACATAGATGACATATCAAATGTTTAAACTGAGAAAATGTATCATTTTAAGTGAAAAATAAGTTGATTTTAAATTTCATGGCATCAACACATCTCAAAAAAGTTGGGACAAGGCCATGTTTACCACTGTGTGACATCCCCTCTTCTTTTTATAACAGTCTGCAAATGTCTGGGGACTGAGGAGACAAGTTGCTCAAGTTTAGGAATAGGAATGTTGTCCCATTCTTGTCTAATACAGGCTTCTAGTTGCTCAACTGTCTTAGGTCTTCTTTGTCACATCTTCTTCTTTATGATGCGCCAAATGTTTTCTATGGGTGAAAGATCTGGACTGCAGGCTGGCCATTTCAGTACCCGGATCCTCCTTCTACGCAGCCATGATGTTGTAATTGATGCAGTACGTGGTCTGGCATTGTCATGTTGAAAAATGCAAGGTCTTCCCTGAAAGAGACGACATCTGGATGGGAGCATATGTTGTTCTAGAACTTGGATATACCTTTCAGCATTGATGGTGCCTTTCCAGATGTGTAAGCTGCCCATGCCACATGCACTCATGCAACCCCATACCATCAGAGATGCAGGCTTCTGAACTGAGCGCTGATAACAACTTGGGTTGTCCTTGTCCTCTTTAGTCCGGATGACATGGCATCCCAGTTTTCCAAAAAGAACTTCAAATTTTGATTTGTCTGACCACAGAACAGTTTTCCACTTTGCCACAGTCCATTTTAAATGAGCCTTGGCCCAGAGAAAATGCCTGCGCTTCTGGATCATGTTTAGATATGGCTTCTTTTTTGACATATAGAGATTCAGCCGGCAACGGTGAATGGCACGGTGGATTGTGTTCACTGACAATGTTTTCTGGAAGTATTCCTGAGCCCATGTATTATTGGAAGTATTCCATTCCAGTAGCATTCCTGTATGTGATGCAGTGCCGTCTAAGGGCCCGAAGATCACAGGCATCCAGTATGGTTTTCCAACCTTGACCCTTACGCACAGAGCTGGTTCCAGATTCTCTGAATCTTTGGATGATATTATGCACTGTAGATGATGATAACTTCAAACTCTTTGCAATTTTTCTCTGAGAAACTCCTTTCTGATATTGCTCCACAATTTTTCGCCGCAGCATTGGGGGAATTGGTGATCCTCTGCCCATCTTGACTTCTGAGGCTCTTTTTATACCCAATCATGTTGCCAATTGACCTAATAAGTTGCAAATTGGTCCTCCAGCTGTTCCTTATATGTACATTTAACTTTTCCGGCCTCTTATTGCTACCTGTCCCAACTTTTTTGGAATGTGTAGTTCTCATGAATTTAAGTTATACAAACTATGGCGTTTTTCTAGCTCTAAATTAGTTCTAAACTGATGCTGTCACTCTAGTGTTCCTGATTGTATTTGTGCCAGATAGATTTCTCTCAGTTTTCTTTATGTGTATCCAGGGCCTAAAATTAACAGCTTGGGATAGTTGATGGGCCAGTGCTGCACCGTCACATGCATGCTAATTTAAATATTCAAGCGCAAGAAGACGCAAAAGGGAATGCAATTACTTGGCGGTGTGTGGGAAGTTTAAACATCTGAAGCACGCCCAAAAAGCCGAGATAGTGTAGGAATACTAGATTGAGTATTCAATCTAGTATTCCTACACTACAAATTCACCCAAAATTTTGTAGAAAACAAAAACCAAAAGAAAAGAGTATCCAAATAAACAAAGTCGGTTATTTCTTAAGTCACGCATGTATAGCAGTATATTGGATCCATGCATTAGTCTTAAAGGGGACCTATTATGCCCCTTGTACAAGATATGGAGCTCTAGCACAAGTTCTGCTGGGAAGACTCAAATGTTACGTCACTTATAAGTTCAGATATAACCAATCATTATCTAACACTTGGAGTATATAAGATTGGTACATTTCTCTGAGTTCCCAGATGCTGACGCAAACTTTCACCTCCATCCTCCCCACCAGAATGGTCCCTATCCATACTCCCCGGGGGTTGGCTATGACCCTGCCTTCAGCTTCAGGCAGGAAATGCAAAGTCTGCAACCCTCAGGATGTGGGCTACGGACGGGGCCTATGTATTCTGCTTGCTGTTTGATAATAAATATCAGTGTTTTGTTATCTTGCCTCCCAAATCTTTCTGGTAGAAGTAATATAAGTCTCTGGTGTCCCCAGAATGTGTCTATGAAGTTTCAGCTCAAAATACCCCATGAATCATTTATTATAGCTTGTCAAATATGCCCCTATTTGGGTGTGAGCAAAAACATGCTGTTTTTGTGTGTGTCCCTTTAAATGCAAATGAGCTGCTGCTCCCGCCCCCTTTCCAGAAGAGGGCGGAGCTTTAACAGCTCAACAACAACAAAGATGGAGAATCTCACGCAGCCAAAATGAGGATTGTCAGTAACGGTGTTCAGCCTTACATTGTTCAAACCGGAGTCGACACTGATGGAGAGACTCAGGAAGAAGTTACAACTTTTAGAATGAAACCAGACATTTCATTCTCAAATGGTTTGAGTTACCGTAACTTGATGGATTTCAAAGTGTATGGCATTTTGCATGTGTCAATGTCCTCAATGTCCTCTCCACCAATAAGCTGGTGTGTGGTGGGCATTCTGGCACAATATGGCTGCCGTCACATCATCCAGGTGGATGCTGCACATTAGTGGTGGTTGAGGAGATTCCCCCTTCAATATGTAAAGTGCTTTGAGTGTCCAGAAAAGCACTATATAAATGTAAGAAATTATTATTATTATTATTTTGAAGTAGACCATTCTAAAATAAGCCATACCTATGTATCCTACGTAAAAAAAACAAAACAAAAAAAGCAATAATGTTCATTATTAATTAACTAATTGCTGTAATTAACTTTGCGTGTCTGGGTTAAGCTACCACCAAAAACATGTTGCAATAAATAAATAAATAAATAAATAAAGGGAATCTCACAAGGCCGTATGTCCCAAGACTCTGCTTAAGCGCTTCACACTCCAAACCCCCAATGTTCGAGCTTGGTCTCCAACACTTCCAGGTTTCCTCCAGCAGTCCTTCTCTGCTGTGAAAGTCAATACTCCACCTACTGAGGTATTGATGTACTGGAGATCAGAGGAGCGGATTGAACCACTGCCAAACTCGCATCCTCTAATCTCTGAGCTTGAGAGAGACTGGCCTTATCTTGCCTGGATAAGTACCATTGTTAAACCCTCAGAATCATCCCGAATTTACAGCGGTCCAGTCGGCAGGCCTGGGATTTCTCATATCGTTCTTAATACCCAGAATCTTCAGATGTATCTGGGTTTGTGCTGCACTAATCCTGCAGTAAGACAGATTCATGTTTTATGGTAATATCCGCTCAAACTGACAGATCGTTCCACACCATTTTGTTTTTGACAGATGTATATGCAAACATTTCCCAATGTTTCTTTATTTCTTTAAGGTTGCATGTACTTTTCATGTGAGACCATTGTGAATATCGCAGAAACAGAAATGATTATTAATCACTATGTTAAATGTAACAGTATATTTACTGAAAGCATGTTTCTCGTTAAAGATGTCTCATGAAAAAATCCTGATTTCAGTGCATAAAAATAATAAAACATACATCTAAATGATGAAATGGAGTGATTATTTCCTATAAAAACAGTATTCATATTATTAATAATTAAATATCAACAATATTTTCAAATAAATTGTTGAATATTATAAAACAGATTAGCATAATATTAAAAACAAATATTGACAATAATAGTTTGAAGTAAAATATTTTAACATTCATTTTATTATGTTGTCACAAACTGGTGTTCATAAGGAAAAGTGTTATAAAATAATATTAAATAAATTATATTGAAATAAATGATATAATATTACGTTAAAGTAAAGTATTTATTACATTGTAAATACTTTAGAGTAAGGTTAACACTAGTTAATGTATTAGCTAAAATGAATTAGCATTTTTGTTAAAGTTAATAAAAATAAAAATGTTCATTGTTTGAAATATTAATAAATATGTTAATAAATGAAACTTTATTGTAAAGCGTTTCCATATTTAATATAGAGATATTTAAATATAGCAATATAGCAGGAGATAGTAGCAGTAGCATGATAGTAAATTTATCATGCTTTCTATTGTCTAAGACTCATATTGTGAGTGTGTTTTAAGATTTCTCCATGTCTGGATTGTTTTCAGGAGAATGAAATAGGCAGCAAACACACTTTCATGTTCTGAGTCTGACAGTCATTTGATGTTTCAGGATGTGAGAAGCAACGAGAGACTGTGGAGAATCCAGTGTTCATGCATCTCAAACTTTATGGCTTTCTCCAGACAAAAACCTGCTGTGCACAGACTCAAAGAATACATTTAAAGGAATAGTTCACCCAAACATGACAATTCTGATATTATTTACTCACCCTCATGTCAAAGCATCGCTACAGATTCAATCTAATTGCATGGAACAGAGCAAGCAGTATAAATCTGAAGAAAGAAAGTCACAAAGTTTTGGAAGTGAAATTATATTTCTGGGTGAACTATTCCTTTAACTTCCTCAAGTGAACCTAGCCTCATTTGTAAGATGTTTTTCCATTTATGACTGTTAGCTGTTGTTTTGATGTTTTTATCGAACAGCTCTCGCTCTGAAGCAAGAAACGCTTGCAGATACAGAACAGGGACAGAGACTGTCCTGAGGGGGAAAAACCAACACATATGCATAATATCCCACTGGAGAAATGTAAGGAAAACAGGAGATACATGGATATTTTGGGTTTTATTGTGGTATTATTGTGGACAGAAAAATTACTATTAACTTCACAATTTATGCTTAATTACAAGCTGTATATTTTTGCTTTTAAATCCTCTATTTTATTATATTTAATTGTTTGCAAACTGAGTGGTGACTGAAGTCTAAGGGCAAATAACCCAAAATATTTCTTTAAAAAAGGTATCAGTGCTATTTTAGCATTATTTACATTAATAATAATAATTATATTATTTATTAATATTTAGAATTGGCTTTTATTTTTATATTTTTCAGTATTTATAATTTAGTTTTAGTAATTTTGTTAAGTGTTTTTGACAGTTTTATTAGTTTACAGTAAATATTACTATTTAGCTTTATTTTTTTATTCAGCTTTAGTATTTTTTTAAGGTTTTTATCTAATATCTGGGTTAAAAAATTACAAAAAACACAACTAAATAAAAAAAAGAAAAAAGATTCTATAATAGTATCTCTTGCTACCACTTTGTATTGCAACTTTATTTCAGTTACTAATGTGAAAACTTAGTTCTCGTCAGTCTGTGAACACACATGCCAAACTTCCCATGAAAGCTCAGTGTAAATCACTCTAATGCATCACTTTCTATCTTCTACTACTGAGACTGGTACCAGCAGCACCCTCCTTTCTGCAGCCGGCTCAGGGACGCACATATGGCCGTGTCATGTTCAGCCCTAATGAGGATAAATTACATCAATGACAGACGTCTGTGAAGGGAACAGCCAACACCCCAGAACCCATGAAGAAAAGACATTATTCATCCAGATAAACAAATAAACTGATCCAAACCCCAGCTTGAAAAAAGTCTCACATCTGCTGCTTCATGCCTCATCTTGTTTAGGCCTCAATAATATTCCTGTAGCTCAGATGGAAGAGTATTTTATTTGCCACATGAAGGTCATGACTTTTATTCTTTTATTTTATTATATGAGCATTATTAATGCTCATGAATCTATATCTTAACTAGACTGCAAACTTCCTACTGGAGGAGATTAATTGACCTGACTTCAGCCACAGAACAATGTGATTTAAAACTTGACCTGGATTCATAAGCTACTGACTTCACTTAGAATTACAGACTTGTGAATAAAAAAAAAACTTAAATTAGAGCCAAGTCACGTCATGGCCGCCAAGCCTGACCCTTGTCATGTCATGGCCGCCACGCCAGAGTTTTCCAAGGAGATTTTTTTGGGGGGTATAATAATCCCGACCATGGAGGCTGGTCCTAAGCTGACTGTGGCCCACGCCCCAGCACTTCCTGTGCCAGTGGTCCAAAGGCCAAGGCCACAGCCCTTTCAGAGGTGGTGGCAACTGCCACAGCCCTTCCAGAAGCACTTGCACCTGCTGGTGAGAACTGTGCCTGCCCCGGCCTGCCATTGCTCCACGGTCCAGGTCCACCAATGCTCCGTTGTCCACTGCTCCATGACCCAGGCAAGCCATTGCTCTACGACCATCTGTTCCACAGTCCAGGTCCACCAACGCTCCTTGGTCCACTGTTGCAAGGCCCAAGCCTGCCATTGCACCACGACCCTTGTTCCACAGTACAGGTCCACCAACGCTCCAAGGTGTGACATGTTCTGATTGGTTGTTTTGGTCACGTGTCCTATGTTCTGATTGGTTCATTGTTTCATTGTGTTCAGGGATTCCTTGTTTGCCATTAGTCTCTCTGTATAAATAGCCCTCATGTTTCATTTTTTTCTTGTCTAGTATTGTCACCTGTACCCTGCTGTTGGTGAGTCTGTTATGTTCAAGTTTCTTCAAGCCAAGCCAAGCCAAGCCTTTGATTATGTTGTATCTTTTCACGTCGGGATTGTAAATAAACTGCACATGGGTTCTTCAACTCGCCTTCAGTGGACTGTATATACTGTATATAGCACTAAAACTACAAACTGGAACTAAACAACAAACTAAACTGAAATAAAAAAATAAAAATAAATTAAACCTAAATAGTAATATTTAAAAAGAAAAACTAATAATGACAAAACACATGACAAAATTAAACTGAAACTAAAATGAAAACTGAAAATATAAAGAGCTAATGTTGGACATTAATAAAAACTATAAAAGTAAAATAGCATGTGCATCTAATCATATAATAATTTATAGTTAAAACAGAATCATGTTTTAAAAGGCGCTTCCATTTTAAAATGCTTCAATTTCTTTTCCAAATGCTTGTTGTTGTTGTTGTTGTTGTTGTCAAAGGTCATGTGCCAATCAAAGTCTTTGCTATTTTGATCACTTGTGACATTTAATCATCCCCAAAACCATACTACAAAGAAAACTACAAAGGTAGATCCAGACTACATTAAATGAGTTCATTTGCAGGTGAGGATGAAATCTGGTGCTTTGTCGGGTGAATTACAGGCTGCTGAAAGCATGAAAACATTGACATTCAACTTCATGATTAAAAATAAAAAATGTTGGGTTGGCCATTGATGTAAAATCTGGAGCGAAACCAGTTGAGAATCACTGCATTAGAGGAAATTACTGTTCCAACTGTATCCGTTCTCCTGGTTAAAAGTGTTTCCAGTCAGGATATAGGTCTGAAACGTCTATGGTAGCTTTTTACGGCAGCATGGTCAGTGTTTTTATCTTTGGCTGAGTGAAAATTGTGCTGTACGTTGTGAATTGTGCTGTACATGGAAGAACACGAGTTCCCCCTCCTCTTCTCCTGAGCTGATGTTTAATGTCTGCAATGCCCTTTTCAACTTGGTCCGAAACACTTAGGATGAAAGGACTAATCGCATTGCTCTGGGCCATTTCAAGGTCCTGTTGTCTTTATTCTGCAAACACATGCAAACTTTTTTCCGCTGTGTGGGTCAATGCAGGCACAGGCAGGTGAGTCCCACTGTTCTGAGCTGCAGATGAAACCGCTGGAGAATTATGGGATTTTTTGAACAACATGGCAAGTTGCATGCATGGAATTCAGCTGACCTGCATTTCTAAATCAGTCCTGCATGATTAAGACAGCAAAATGAAGCAGGTTTGTTCAATAGCGCTCTCTCTGTTGACGGGAGTGAAATGATTGTTCTGTCTGATTAATTGTTATATACATGTAGCGGTGAAAGTGGCCGTTCAAAGTAAGTTCATCTCAGACAGGAGAGGACGGAGAGTAAGCAATAAAATTATGCTTGCTAGTGATTTTAGTCGGGCAAATGTTTCCTTTGTATTTTCATTTTTATTGCCGTCTATTCCATTAACATCTCATGTTGTCCATTTAAAAATGTTGGAAGTACAATTTGTGTAATGCATAAATCTGATCACATCAGGGATCAGTAAGCCTGGACTATGAAGTTATCTCATTTGTATTAACGTTATGGAGCAGAAGCCTGACTTTGATTGGCTGTACAATTCAAAATAAATCTTATTTAAGCAGCTCTACGGTTTCTGTTTTTTATTAGAGCAAGAAATTTAGCCTATTCTAAGATTTTTGACTAATTAAAACATGGCAAAGAGGTGCACATAAATAATGGGTATTTGCAAACAATATGCAAGTTTTGTTACTTTATCCATTGGATGTATCAACATTTTACTGCAACTACATGCATCTAAAGCATTTGTATGTACAACTGCAAAGCAATATATATTAGTCAAAATCTACTAAGGGGTAATTAAATGTAAAAAAAAAAATATATATATTAAAAGTATAATAAATAAATATAATACAAATATATTATCTATTATTGGAGCATTAAACACCATTTTATCAAATTTTGAGAAAATCAAACTACATTTTATAAAAATCACTTGTCAAGTTCCTGAATCTATGCTTATGAGAATCACTTATGGATTATGGATTATGTATTATGTACGTTATTGTCTCTGACAGACAGCATGTTGAAGCCACTTAGGCCGCCATTTACTCCTTTTTTGGAAAGCTATGACGTAGTCAAAACATCCGGTATGTGGGTTTTCCAGGAAATGCGTGAAGTCACTCTGCTTCTCATAAATACTACAGTGTATGTGCACATTATTTTTTGACAGACATCGATGTAGTGATATTCAAATGATGAATCGTACACTCTAAAAAATGCTGGGTTAAAAGCAACCCATGTTGGGTTGAAAATGGACAAACCCAGCAATTGGGTTTTGGTTTTAACTCATGATTGGGTTATTTTAACCCAACAGTTGGGTTAAATGTTTTCCCAACCTGCTGGGTAGTTTTATTTAACTCAACTATTGTTTAAAAATGACTGTATTGCTTGCTTAAAATGAACCCAAAATATGCTGGAAATGAACATTTATTAATATGTTTAACAAATGGACATTTATTAACATGTTTAACAAATGAACATTTATACATTTTTATTGAATAATAATTAAACAATAACATTTATTAAATTTCTTATTAATGTTCACCATTTGATTATTGTTGCCTCCATGTAATTATGTCTGATTTTTAATTTCCAACCTATTTTGGGTTCATTTTAAGCCACAAATATAGTAATTTATAGTAATTTTTAAACAATAGTTGGGTTAAATAAAACTGCCCAGCATGTTGGGCAAACATTTAACCCAACCGCTGGGTGAAAACAACCCAATCACTGAGTATGTCCATTTTCGATGCAAGGTTGTAAAACTTGTAATAACTATTAATAAGAATTGCATTTGTGGAGTTGAATTTAAAAATTGTGAAACAAACATCAATCAGTTGATACTTTAAAAAGCCTAAATTGGATATGCCAAATGTTCTGCTTCAAGAAACCAAGGCTAGCAATGAATCTGCTCCTTTAATGAGAACTGACAGAGACACTTGATTATGATAAGTTCATCTCCGTTTTTAACCAGAAGTCCCGTTCTCTCAGACTAATATTGCAGGAGGACATGTAAAGGCAAGTACAAACATTTTTGCAATGTCAACTTTATTGTATTAGTTACAAGAGATTCAGCTTGATTTTTTTTAAGTCAGTTGTAATATAATTTAAGTTGAAATGACTTATTGATTATGCTTTATTTAAAGCGGAACTCAGTAAGATTTGTGAAGCTCCCCCTACGGGTTCCTTCAGTGAATCACACTGTCGTAAATACTCTAAGCGCAGCTCTGGATTACAACGATTACAACGCTCACCAGCGCAGTAGTTTTGCAAATACAGTACAAGAAATCTCGATGGAGGTGGGTAATTTTCAAAATAGTCTTATAAAGTCATAATATATACATTGTTTTTGAATTACCGTAAAGAATTTTGTCACTCTTGCATGAATGTAAACACGAGGCGAGATTGTGTCGTATCGGCGCAGCTCAATTTGCAAGTGCTGTTTTCTGTCGTAGACGTGCCAGAGGGGGTTGGTGCACGCCTCAAACACACCACTACAAGTCAATTAAACTAGAAAACTATTTATGAAGGTAAAAAAGTTACTTAGTTCTGCTTTAAAGGGTTAGTTCACCCAAAAATGAAAATTCTGTCATTAATTACTCACCCTCATGCTGTTCCACACCCGTAAGACCTTCATTTATCTTCAGAACACAAATTAAGATATTTTAGTTGAAATCCGATGGCTTTGTGACGCCTCCATAGGGAGCAATGGACACTTCCTCTCTCAAGATCCATAAAGGTACTAAAAACATATTTAAATCCGTTCATGTGAGTACAGTGGTTCAATATTAATATTATAAAGCAACGAGGATATTTTTGGAGCGCCAAAAAAACTAAATAACAACATATTTAGTGATGGCCGATTTCAAAACACTGCTTCAGGAAGCTTCGGAGCATTATGAATCAGCATGACGAATCATGATTCGGATGATTTCAAACTGCTGAAATCATGTGACTTTGGCGCTCCGAACAGCTGATTCATAACACTCCGAAGCTTCCTGAAGCAGTGTTTTGAAATCGGCCATCATTAAATAAGTCATTATTTTGTTTTTTTGGCGCTCCAAAAATATTCTTGTCGCTTTATAATATTAGTATTGAACCACTGTACTCACATGAGTTTGGGTGAACTAACCCTTTAAAGCAGCAACAGAACTTAAGTTAAGTTCAAATAAGTAGGATTTATTTACAATGTAGTTTTTATTGGTTGTTGTTTGCTATTTTGAAACTTTGAACTTTAAACTGTGCTGCATTATATTTTTTTCTTGATAATTTTCCATGCAGTTTTCATACTCTATGCTTTTCCCAGCCTGTTTTATGAAGGCCCATAGCCTTGCCCCTGGCTCGAAATGCTTTTAGCACAGTTCATTATACTTTTTTTTATGTTTATTTTGTGGCTTAAATTACATGTTACTTAGAGACTGACATGTTTGGCTTGCCATGTATACAGAAATGTTACAAATGTTATATAATATTTGTTAACTGTACTGGTGTGTCCATGCTTTAAATAAAGTGTTTCCACAGAGAGCAGAGGATGTTGGGTAAGAGACTGTAACGGGTTTGTGTCAGGTTTCAGGTTCACGCCTCAATCTCTCCCCCACGCGCACCTCTGGTAGCGGCAGGCAGTGTTGACAGCTCGCAGCAGACTGAGGGAGTATTAAAAGCAAAGAAATTCAGGACCGATGGAGACCCTCCCCCTCATAAAGTCCACTGTCATAAACGCTTCTTGTCGTCAGGCGTTGTGTGGCGGTCCTGAGACGGTTGCCAGGCAACCTGCTCTACATTGATATGCGAGTTGGAGGGAATCAGGGGAAGCCTTCTGCCTCTGGAGCATCGGTGTTGGGCGGTGCGACTCCCACCAAATACAAGAGCCCTTGTCTCTCTAATAACACTCGCACAGCCAGGCGCTCAAGGCGGCACATCTCAAAAGCTGGAATCCTCTCTCACTTTTCCTCAAATTGCACTCGAAGGCACTTAATGTCCTAGTTTTTCTATCAGGTTTCAACCACGGAAATGCAGAATGAGGCCAGCAACTCTATGAACACCTGAACAAAGCTGAAGTTTAAAGGTGCGGTCACATTTACCGTTGTTCTGTGAATTTTTGGAATCAACACGATCAGATTTTACCACGCAAATTTTGTGTTTGATCACGTGGATTTGCTGAATTGACCAAAAGAAAGCTGCTTGAAAGTGACTTTTTTGTGTGTGAGCTGTGCTTCATACATACACTACATTATCGACAAAATAGAAAACACCCTTTTTACCCCATGAAATTTCACTAATGTGACCGAACCTTAAGACTGAGAATTTGGGTCCAAGACAGGCGAGAAAAGAGCTCATGAAGTTTGGCTAATTAAAGACGGAGATAAAAACTTTGCACGTGATTAAACCACCCTCTCTCATCTGTTCACCTTTGGCTCACGAACGAAAGAGCGAGCGCACTTGAGCAGAGGAGAGAGAGCTCATGACAGGTCAACTCGGGGAGAAGTGAAATGAAACTGGGGAGGAAAACACTGGAGCGCCGTCAGAAGCAACACACGAAAGCTCAGCCACTCTCCGTGATTCGGGATCTCCCTCCGAGCTAAAGGATGAGGGGATACGACTTCTCTCTGAGCTGCCAGGGATGTCTGTATGCCTCGGAAAGACGCTCCCGCTCAGCATGTCTGATGCTATGTTCTTCCTGATGCTGTGCAAGGTAAGATGATTCCCATCTGTTAGGATCGTCTGCCGGAGGCGTTTGATGGTGAGGAACAAAAGGAGAAATTAATTGTGAAAATTCATGCATACAGTTGTGCATTAAATACTGTAAAACAAGAGTGAAGAAAATATTAATGTTAATATTGCAAAAGTGATGGATTTACTCATTTAAATGACAATAAAGTTACTGGAACTTTTGATGAATTTTTGTGCAATGTACGATTTATTCATTTTGTGATTACTGCACTGTAAATATCTGATCAATTGGTCATGACAACATGTTTTTCCATTACTTTAACTCATTTAACCAATTGCAACTTCATTTATTAACTCGAATATAATTTAAATGAACTAAATTTAATTATACTTCAAAATTTTAAGGCAGCAACTGCACTTAAGTTTTTAAGTTTATTTAGGTGGGATTGCACTGATTATGATACACTGGAAGTGTTTAGTTTGAAAGCTAATGTTAATTCTTATCTATTCTAAAGTATAAGTTGTAAATGATGTTCATAAAGGGCGTATTTGAGACCAAATGTGTGTTGGGAGAAAGTTCTGGTGCTTTCGGCAGCATTATAGGCTTTAGATAGAAATCAGTACAGTATAAGACGCCTCACAGGCAAATCTCAAACAAAGCTTGAGGACAGTTTTCATCTGACATGTATTTGCTCAGGAGTGTGTGTTTGTGTGTGTTTGTGTTTGTATTGGGGGCTGTTTGTTTGTAGACATTTTAAATCAATGCCTACAGCAACACTGTCAGAACAGGTTAATGTCTTCAAATATTTCATATGCCTGAAATAACTTGAGTGGGAAAAGGTTTGACCATTCACTTATCCAGAGAGGTTCATGATTTCTGCTTAGGTGTAGCAGGAATGACATTTTGTTTGATTGGTCAACATCTGCGTATAAATATGGAGTTGCACTTAATATTGTGCGTCGGGCTCAAACCCTTGTGCCTTTCTACTACATATTGAATGTGGATGCATGGATTTGCTTCCATTCAGAAACACAAGCATCATGTAAATGACAAATGACATCCAGTTTCAGTTAGTCTCATAGGAGATTCAGGTCTGGATTTTGTCATCATTGCATTAAAAGCCCCAGAAAGCCTGTTCATTATAATAGTGTATATATTTTTGTCATGCAAATGCAGTCAGGCAGCAAAATATTTCAATTTGTCTTCTGTCAGGCTGCTCTTGCAACTTGGTTGCATCAAGTCTGGTTATGTTGGTTCTCGGCAGAAAATATAATGTTTACTAATGCCAAGGAATGGGAGAAATGCAAATACATTCAGAGTACCTGAAATGTGAATATTTATGCGTTTAATAACGTTGACTGCACACTATAACTAGCATGCAACCTGTTTTAATAATAGCCTAATTGTCTATCTGTAAATCTGCTCTGCTTTTTTTTTTCCCCAGCAAAACCTAACAGTTGTGGCATTAAATGCTGTAAAACACAAGTGAATAAAATATTAATATTGCAAAAGTGATATTAAAGGAATAGTTCACCCAAGAGTGAAAATAATTTACTCACCATCATCGCAAACCTGCACTATGAACCTGAATAAGTTGGCAAAACCCCAAAAATTGAGGCAATCAGTTAAATCAAAATTTTTAAGTTAATAATTTCAAAGTTTAAGACATTTACATTTTAATTGTGAAATATTTGAGTAAATTAATTTTACATTTTAATTTCATAAATTTTACATTTTACAATAATAAATACATTTAACTTAAAATTGTCATGTAATCTCAATGATAAAAATCTTGTTTTTATTAGTGTAAACTTAGCTAGCTATAACTAATACAGAAAATGCTAACTTGCTAACATTTTAGCAATAGCATAGTATAACACTTGCTCTTCTCAAACCAAGCCACATGTACCACTTGTCACCATAATGGTAACTCTCCAAAAACCCATATTTACAGAAACTAGCATAAGACATTAATCACTACTTATCTCCCACTTAACATTAATCTTGCACACAAAAAAAACATTATATAACACTTAATTTTAGCATTTACTCTCCCTTTCGAGTGCCATGGGCAAAGCATGCTGGGAAACAGAAATCCCAGCCCAGTTTCAGTTAAACGTAAGTTTGTCTAAATTAAAAGAAATTAGTTCATAAAACTTAAAGCAATGAAACAAATAATATATCAGTTCTGTGAACTCAAACCAATTAATTATTTGAAGCGTTAGGTTTTATAGTGTGTATGACATTCTCTCTTCTGTGAAACACAAAAGAGGATATTTTGAAAAATTTATTTTTTTTCCCTTTTATCCATGCAATGAAAGTAAAAGATGTGGAATGACATGATGGTGAGTAAATGATTACATAATTCTCCGATTGTTTGAACTGTCCATTTAAAGACATTTGCTCTGATGTCATTTACAGTATATACCAGTCTAGTCTTAAATTTCACTTTAGACTAAGAAAACAGGCTAAGAAATATTGATCATCAATAGCGTGTAGAAATGCTCTGTAGAATGAGAATGTCATGGGGAAAGAACTTCACTCAAGTTATTTCTGAAACACTACAAAAACAAAAATCTAAGACACACAAGAGCACTTCTCTCAGATGCTGAAACGAAACACTTTGAACGTTTTAGTGATGTTCAGAGCACATGAATATTAAAAGAGGCAAGCATTTGAGGCCTTTTATGATTGGCTTTTTGTTGCGAAACAACTCACGGTAACGTTTGAGCACCGCATTCATTTCACAGACAGCGTCATTCGGGGTTTACAACACATGAAGTGTAGCGTGAAACAACACCCTTTTGATTTTCTAAATGCATAATCACATTTTTTGAGCTTTTTTGCAACATCTGTCACCACCATTTGAATTGGCAACCCTAAAACAAAGACCATTTGCATTCATACTCAAATTGTGCTGGGCATTATTTGTACGTTTTTATTAAAGGATATTTCCAGAGAACCTCATGACCAATGTTCCTGGACTAATGTCACATCGCTTGGCTGAATCACTGTGGTGTTGTCCCAGCTGGCCAGTTGGTAAAGTGGTTTTGGACGATCTCCACTTTGTTTCTGAGCTCAGCACAGCTGCTCTCTCTAGTGAAGCTGTTTCCAGCCTCATATTTTGGCACGTCTGACACTCGAAGCCTTCCCGAAACATGTCTTCTATCAGCGAGGAGCAGTTGTCTTCATGCATGAGAGCACATCTAGTGTACAATAAGAGGGTTGGGTTTGAGGAAAGCCCTGTTTATGACACTATGACCAGACACACCCTATAGATCACAGACAGACACACATCACTGAAAGAAAAAGATTCATTTGCTGATGATAGCAAGTGCACTTAAATAATGCAGTGCCTTTTATTTAAAAACTAGACATTAGTCTTGTAAATGTACATTATATATGTGTTTGTGTATATATGCACTACCATTCGAAAGTTTGGGATCAGTAAGATCATTACATTAAGTCTCTTCTGCTCACCAAGGCTGCATTTGTTTAATCAAAAATACAGTAAAAGCAGTGAAATATATTTGTAATGAAATGTAATGTATACATATTTTGAAATGCAATTTATTCCAGTGATCAAAGCTGAATTTTCAGCATCATTTCTCCAGTCTTCAGTGTCACATGATCCTTCAGAAATCATTTTAATATTATGATTTGCTGCTTAAGAAACATTTCTGATTAATATCAATGTTGAAAACATTCTTTGATGAATAGAAAGTAAAAAGCTTTTATTTGAAATAGAAACTTTTGTAACATTATAAATGCCTTTACTGTCATTTTTGATCAGTTTAATGCATCCTTGCTGAATAAAAAGTATTTATTTATTTAAACAAAAATTAGAAAGACCATTCAGAGACTCTTTTCATGCAGCGCTGAATCATTTTTCTTTCAATGTCACTGTGAAACTAAAACAGATTTCCTTTAATTTGTGATAAAAGGCCCTTTTAGAGATAACACAATAGTGCTGCAGGGATGACACATTTTTATAGGCCAAAAACCTGAAATGAGTTGCATTTTAGCACATCCGGTTCCATCATCCCAAAGTCAATGGGTTTTTTGAATGGGATTTTGGCTAAATGGCTGAAATAAGGTCTGTGGTGAACACAAGCTCAAAATACTTTCACATTTTATTCTACTATATGAAATACATCACCCCATTCATGATTTTTTTAAAGCTGTTATGCATCTTGAAAAAGGTGATTGTTCACCGCCTGTGTGTTGCTAAATGGGACTACAGAGGCTGTCGGTGACATTAAACGCCATCATGCATAACAGGTAAACTCTTTTACAGCATAGTGTGCTTATAATCACTTTCTCAAAAACTTTCAGGGGAAAGTGAAAGAGTTGTCGGAAGCTTAGTGGTGGTGGACAAAACGTGTAAGTATCACAAACTTTTGTTGATCAAAGCTTATTTTTTGTGAACCAGTTTGATGTTAAATTCTGGGCTGGCCTACAAATGTACGTCATCACTGCACCACTCTATAGGATTCTAGAAATTCTAGGAAAGACCTTTCCGGATTAAACTGCAATTCCAACAGGATGTTTTGACTCTAGGGCATCTATTGTGTCTTTCACTTTCCAAAATTCATGACAAAAGGACTGGCACATTGTTGTCCAACCCGTGTGGACCGACTGAATGCCAAACCACATGAATGACTGCATTCATCATGAATCTGGACCGTGAACGAGTCTCAAGGGATCCCAAAATCACATCATCCCGCAGTATAGCATGTCAATCTGCCATCAGACTTCTGGAAAGCTGTTGGCGCAGGATTTATTAGACAAGAGAAATGTCTGTTTCTTCAATCTGTTTCACCTCCCAGGGGTTGGTTTTTATTACAAATAACAGATTTAAACTTCATTTATTTGTATTTTTTGTTCTTTCTTAATATTTGTTATATGAAGGTCACATTGAAAATGTCTTGTCATGCCTTCATCATGCCTTCTGGATTTTAAGTATAGATGTTTTTATCATTAAATCTTCATTTTTTTTTTATCATTAAATCTTCATTTTTTATCATTAAATCTTCATTTTTTATCATTAAATCTTCATTTTTTTATCATTAAATCTTCATTTTATAATTTTATCATAACATTTTTTATCTAATTACATGATGTGACAATCACACATCAAATTTGGCTAAGAAATTACCCCCTAAGAGTGTTAGGTCTTTAAGTCATTATTGTGTTAAATGAGAAAAGCATCAAATAGACATTACAAAAAGCAACTTTAGAAAGAAATATTTTATTTGATTCATCAAAGAATGTATTACATATACAATTTTAGGCCAGATATATTTTCAGAAGCTGCATCTGAATTGGTATGTAGATATATTTAAAGACCAGAACAATTTGTCTAAATGAGTAAGTCACTGGTCCCTATCATAAACCTCACGCAATGAGAAGCCAAATGTGACGCAAGTGTTTTTTGCTAGTTTCAGCCCGATGCAGTAATCATTTTCACGTCCAGCGCCCACTTTGTTTAAATAGCAAATGCACTCGCGCCCATCTGTTCACCCATGGGCGTACTGGTCTGAAAACGAGGTGTGTTCAGGCACATTGTTGGCATGTTGCTATTCTGAGGCAACTGAAAACGACTGCGCCATTGAGCAAGTGAAACCTGGTCTAAAGTCAATGGCGCAGTATTTTTTTGTTATTTAAATGGCACATTAGTAATATGTGCCTATTGGTGGGTGCACAGCTAATTATTTGACCGATCGTGGCAATACACACATGTATTTAAACTGACTCGTCAGGTTGAGGGTGTCTATATTCCACCATGTAAATAGCAATCTGCCATGGTACAAGCGCACCTGGCTTTTAAAGGGAATGGGAGATGAGACTCTGATTGGTTTATTGCATGTTATGCCCAGAGCACACCCATGACTCAATAAGAGACTAGGCACAAGCCTTTTGGACCATGCATCTGGAGAACCGACCATTTTTTCCATTGTTAAACTGGCAAAAGTGGATTTGGACACGGCCTAAGAGCACCTGCGCCATGAGCTTCAGACCGTTAAAATAAAGCCCACTGAGTCATTCATTCATTTGATTCGTTCAAATGGCAGATTCATCCAGGAATGAAGTAAATGGTTCTCTTTATGAATGGGCCATTGAATCATTGGTTCACTCGACAGATTCGCTCAAAATGCAGATTCATTCAGAAACTAAATGCACAACAGTTCTTCTCTTGCTTTATAGGTAATATTTTCATTGGCAAAATCAAGCAAAAACAGACAATATTGTGTCTAAAATATAAGACAATATTAACTTTGTATTGATTTTCTATAAAATGTTTGTACTATAAGGGTTAAAAACAGCACTCGTGTGATATTGCACTCGTTACTTGTTTATGATATAACTATTTCATATAAATATGAGACAAGAACTTTTTTGAAAACAAAGCATTTTTGCCCTGATCACTTGAATTTTAGGGACATTCTAACTGTATCTAAACTGACATTGAGTTGTTGCCCTGTGTATGTTTGTCACCATTCAACTGTATGAAATGTAAGATGAACTACGGCGGTCTGGGGCGGGTGCGTTAAATTAATTTTATGCATAGTTTTTCCATAACTAATAATGTATTAAATTGACAGCCCTACATTTTACTCTTGTCCCAAATCCAGAAATATTGAAAATATTTTAAAAAAAAAAATTCATATAAACAAAGAGTGAAACAATCCTAAACTCTTCCAGCATTTATTTATGCATGTATTGTCTACTCTACTATTAGACAAATGAATGACAACAGGACCAAATGTGCCCATAGTTTAGTTTTTTGAGCTGCGCCATTATATTATATATATATATATATATATATATATATATATATATATATATATATATATATATATATATATATATATATATATATATATATATATATAGGGTACAGTCCAAAAGTTTGGAACCACTAAGATTTTTAATGATTTTAAAAGAAGTTTCGTCTGCTCACCAAGGCTACATTTATTTAATTAAAAATACAGTAAAAAAACAGTAATATTGTGAAATATTATTACAATTTAAAATAACTGTTTTCTATTTGAATATATTTCACCAAGTAATTTATTCCTGTGATGCAAAGCTGAATTTTCAGCATCATTACTCCAGTCTTCAGTGTCACATGATCCTTCAGAAATCATTCTAATATGCTGATTTGCTGCTCAAGAAACATTTAATGTGTACAATTATACAAAATATTTTCAGGATTATTTGATGAATAGAAAGTTCAAAAGAACAGTGTTTATCTGAAATCTTATCTTTTGTAACATTATAAATGTAACATTATATACTGCCACTTTTGATTGATTTAATGCATCCTTGCTGAATAAAAGTATTCATTTCTTTAATTTCTTTTCAAAAAAATTAAAGTAAAAATTCTTACTGACCCCAAACTTTTGAACGGTAGTGTATAATGCTACAGAAGCTTTGTATTCAGATAAATGCTGTTCTTTTGAACTTTCTATTCATCAAGGAATCCTGAAAAAATAAAAAGTACACAACTGTTTTCAACATTGAAAATAATCATAAATGTTTCTTGAGCAGCAAATCAGCATATTAGAATGATTTCTGGAGGATCATGTGACACTGAAGACTGGAGTAATGATGCTGAAAATTCAGCTTTGATCAAAGGAATAAATTACTTTGTCAAATATATTTAAATAGTACACAGTTATTTTAAATTGTAATAATATTTCACAATATTACTGTTTTTTACTGTATTTTTAATTAAATAAATGTAGCCTTGGTGAGCAGACGAAACTTCTTTTAAAAACATTAAAAATCTTAGTGGTTCCAAACTTTTAGACTGTACTGTATATAATATATATATATATATATATATATATATATATATATATATATATATATATATATATATATATATATATATATATATATATATATATTTTTTTTTTTTTTTTTTTTTTTTTTTTTGCCTCCAAAAGACTGCACACAACTCCAGCAAATTAAAGTACAAAACTAGTTCACTGTCCTTGTAATATTTGTAGCATTTATCCATTAATTATTCCAAAGCATAAATAGGGACAGCAGTGCTAAATACATGTGCAAACAACATATTTTTCCTGAGTTCAAGCACATTTTTCAACGGCTGATTATGTTTTATTCAGGGGACGATAGAAATGAATATATTTTTGATGAAAAATCTCTTTCATGCCCCTTAATAAATCATTACTCTGTAAAAGCCTTCGGAAAACCAGTGCAACTGAGCAGAGAAATGCTGCAGTGACCACTACGTTTATATACAACAAATTATATTTTATTAATAATTTGAATATTTTTATTTAAAATAAACATATAAATGATTATCTTGGTATTCTTTGAAATACATTATGGCTTTAAATAAATACTATAGTATATAAATATGGTAATCATTCAGCACCATGTTATATATAAAAGTACAATGGCATTAACGAGACCATCATTATACCATAGTACAACCACAGTATGTGGTTGTTTTATTTGATTACTACACAGAAAACCTTTAGATTACTCACTCTAGTAAATTTCACAAATAATACAATAACACTTAATTAAATGTGACATTTTGAAGTAGAATGACTACTGAAGATTGATGAAGATTTTTTCTTTTAAAATGTACTTCAATAATCTTTATTCCTACAAATACAGTAGATTGCTTTTTATGATTGTGTGTTCATGTTTACAAATCACGGTTTATTCCGTTACTAACATCCCAAATCAGTTTGTTAAAGTCTTAATGAAGATTTTCACTGTCTAAATATCAACTGATTTGTGTGTGTTTTCCCAGATTGGTGTGAGAGGAAAACTGCAGACTTCTCCAAGGAAAATGGTAAACACTGCTCTAAGTGATGAGGAAAAGGGAATTCAAGACAAGGAAAGCAAGGAAGAATCCATTCTGGCCATGCTGGGTATCATTGGGACGATCCTCAACCTAGTAGTCATCATCTTTGTGTATATCTACACAACACTGTAAGATCATACAGAACATACAGTCACTTTCCCTCGAGACTCTGGAATTCTGAACTTCGCGATGATTGGCGGCGAGATTCTGGCACGGAAAAAACAGGCCATTCCACCGGGGAACACTGGAAATGTGTGCTCGTATAGACACCGCTGCGGTGGAGTTCACTCGCACATCCAGAGGGAAACATGGAGAACAGATTCCCTTCAAACACAGACGATACCATCCGGAACGTCATAACCTGTAAATATGCACGCTATTTCCATATTTCCGGCCATTTCCGGCAGCCCGATCCAGCGAAACAGGACTGTTTCTTTGCATGGCTCAGTCGGTAGGACGTTCTCATTCAGATTAGCTGTTTTTGATAGTATACTTACAGTGGGATTTCTTACACCACTGATTCAACGAGAGTCAATCGTCTGCAGGCAACAGTATTCTACGTTTCAGGTTTATTCTTACTGTATTTAAAATGTTGCTGTTTACAATAAATAGCTAATAGTATTGAAATAGATCTGAATTTTGTCATCAGTGCTGCCATGAAGGCATTTTAATACACCCTTGAGAAATACACAATCATTTATAATAATGACATTCTGTAGTTTGGCTGTAAAACGTGTCATTTGGACGTTTCAGGCTAGTTTGAACCAGTTTTGAGGTGCAGTCAATATTTATTTTTGTGCAATGCTTATTTGCAGATCTCTTCTTTCTTGTTCAATATTGTTTTGTGCAGGTTTTAGGACATGTGGGGTGTTATATTGAACCGTAATTTTCAGTGAAGGTGTTTCTTATGTATGTGCATTTTTAAATATACTTCTTTATTTAAAAAAACAACTATTTCCCATTGTTTTCGAGACATTTCGACTACAGTACTGGGCAAAAGTGATGTCCTGAGGGGATATTTGTTTTTAATGACCCTACAAGTTCAACTGAATCATCAAAATGTGAGGAAAAATTTTAAATATGAGGGAACAAACATTTATCTGACAATTATTTGGCAAAAAACAGGTAAAAAAAAAAAATGCTCACAGAAAAAAAAAAAAAAGACAAGTCTACAATATAATCAGTTATTAATATTTAATTGGTTCTTTGTGTTCATAATTTCTTTGTATGACAGCCTGGCTAAAAATTATGTCCACACAATTTGCCATGTTTCGTACAGTTATTATCACAAATAAAACAATCGACTCACAACTACGCAATATGCTTACACAATCAGTTTTATTAACATTTGAATAAAGGGTGAAGATGTCGATTTTCCTAGGTCGGGCATCACTTTTGGCCACTACTGTAAACTCAAACAGACTGTTGGATATAATACGTTCATTATAAATACAGACAGTGTTGCCTTAATAATGATTGACACATTGTCATATCTGCAAAACATTTCAGACACAATATTTAGTTGCTTATTGGTGCGCAGAAGCATAAAAGCACATTTCAGCTTTATTATTCTAGAAATTAAAGGAAATCATTTCATTTATCTGATGCAAATTTGTAGTTTCTATATTCTATCCTAATACCAACATGAGACTGTACTAACGTTAATAAAAGCACAACAGCAGCAAGGATATTTGCAGAATGAATGAATGTACATAATGTCAACAAAGTATATTTCTGATAATAAGACAGAAACTATATGAAATCTAGTTGTCAGTGCATAAAGTGCCTGTATCTCTGCAAGATATTCTCTAGCTTCTCTGTTTAAATAATCTTACTGTATAAGAAATATTATTATTATGAAGAGTATTGAAGTCTAAAGGCTCATTCACACCAGAGACGATAGCTATAAAAATTAAGATTTGTTTGTTCTAAAAACGGGTGTGTCTCATACGTTCTGAAAAGTGAAGCCACGGGCTCTTTGATCGCCCCCTGGAGGCTGGATGCAGTACAGGTCATAAACCCCGCCCTATCAATGCAGTCGAATGAGACTTCAGTGAAAACTTAAAAATAAATTCTGCTTCAAATAAAACTTTCTGAAAGATGGTTTTGGTCATTTAAGGTAGTTGTTATCACACTGATATATATTCAATTGTTCGTTTTTGTGATGATTTAGATTTTAGCTAGCAATTTGATGCTATAAAAACGGGGCGTGTCGTCATGATTCGAAGTTGATTGACAGCTTGTCTGAGGACTGTCGGAGCTTCGAGGGGAGATTGAAGATGTATTAACTAACTGTTAATTTTCGATTTCTTTGTTATTTAACACCAACAAAATGAGTTGTTCAGCAGTAAACTGTACTAACCGACCTACAGGATCTGACGGATCACTGAACTTTTTTTCTGTAACATCAAATGTGGGCGTTATAAGCTAATTAATAAATGTTATTAGTTAAGATAACACACCTAATGTTAACCATGTCGAGAAAAAGCAGGTGATCGTTATCTGGCAGTTACTTATTATTTTTATGGGTATAAAATAATAATTAGCAGGACAAAACTAATGATAGCTTACTCTAATTACAGCAATCGATCTCCTGTAACGTTAGTTGAACTTGATTTAAAATGGCAGGACCGTTTCTGACGATTTAGAGTTGTTTCTAGTGGCGTATTATATTGATTTTATCTACTAAATTTGCTGTTTCAAAAATATTATTGCTCTAGAAACAGAATAGCCTATTATTTTATAGGTAGACTTTTAAATTGTGTATAATTTTTATAGTCTATTTAGACTATTTTTTATAGTCTATTTTCCGGCTCCACTGACGATTCCTTCTGCGCATGCCCAGGCTGCAAACTTTTTTTTTTGACATATTGCGTAACGTGTCAGCGCCCATTCATCAGCCCATTTTGGCTTCAGTTCAATACAATGGAAGGAAGCGGCGTCGCGGTGTCCATCTTTTTTTACAGTCTACGTCTAAAAATCATTCTAAATATAAAAGAATTTAGTTAACAACTTTAAAAGTAACGCCACAGAAAAACGATATCGTTGGAATCACTTTCAGAGTGATTTTTTTCCAGCTGATGAATAATAAAAACATTGACAGCCAATCAGAATCCATCCTGCTTTAAGAGCTTGAGCATTTAAAGCGGCAGATGACAAAACTGCAGCGCGCTTATAATAGATATATTTATAGTTATTGTTCTTGGTGTGAACAGGCCTTTACAGTAATGGCATTTTCCTATCTTTATTTAAGGCTTCTGTTTTGAAAAGTCAAGGTAAAGTTTATAATAGAGAATGTAGTTGAAGGTCTTATGGCTGATCATCAGATATGCTCTTTAAAGTCTTTTTTCATCATCAGCACATATCATACACACTCTAGTGGTTGAGTAAATCATGCTGAATTATGTTAACATTGGCTTTTAGTTGACTTTACTTTCACGTAAATATCTGTTAATATCTATGGGGACAAAATGGTTCAGCGTTACAGTAATACTCCTTTGTACAGGGACTATTTTATGTATTTGAACATGTAATCTTGCTACTGCTGATTTAGTAAAGATTGATAAAATGATCAAAAAATGTTCTTTTCTCATTTCTTCACTAAACTGAATATTGAATTAAAGTGAAACACCATCAGGACACTTTCCTCTTTTTCTGTTCAGTATTACGCCTGTTTAGGTTCAGCTTTAGCTTAATGCATTTTGTGTAATTATAGGATGGACATTATGCACGGTCGCCTAGCAACAAGTAGTTTATGGAGCAATTTCTTAAAGGGGTCCTTGATTATGATTTCACTTTTTTAACTTTAGTTAGTGTGTAATGTTGCTGTTTGAGTATAAGTTGTTTATGCTCAAACAGCAACATTACACACTAACTAAAGTTAAAAAAGTGAAATCATAACCAAAGTTACGACGCTCAAAGTTCAATGCAAAGGGAGAGATTTATTTTAAAGAATTCACTGTTTGAGGACTACAACAAACGTCTGGAAGAAGCTACAACGAGCTTCTTCCCGGGTTAGGGACATAATTATTTACATAAATTTACATAAACCCCGCCCCCAAGAACACACAACGAAGGGGGCGGGGCCATGTTGGGCTGCTTTAGAGAAGAGGAAGAGTTGTTGTAGTAGAGTGTTGTTGTCATGCCGTCATTTTACACCGGACTGCTTCACAAACGAGGATCAATTCAACGCTGGATTTGCACAAAAGTTTAACATGACGGGCGGCACATGCTAGTGGATGAGTTGAATCAACTCCACAGCAACTACATAAATTTATCCACTAACCATTCAGAAACGTCTAAAAGTTGTAACTTCTTCCTGAGTCTCTCCATCAGTGTCGACTCCGGTTTGAACAATGTAAGGCTGAACACCGTTACTGACAATCCTCATTTTGGCTGCGTGAGATTCTCCAGCTTTGCTGTTGTTGAGCTGTTAAAGCTCCGCCCTCTTCTGGAAAGGGGGCCGGGAGAAGCAGCTAATTTGCATTTAAAGGGACACACACAAAAACTGAGTGTTTTTGCTCACACCCAAATAGGGGCAAATTTAACAAGCTATAATAAATTATTTGTGGGGTATTTTGAGCTGAAACTTCACAGACACATTCTAGAGATACCAGAGACTTATATTACATCTAATGAAAAGCGTCCCTTTTAAAGTTTAGCCTTTGAGCTCAAAGACTCAATGAGATGAGTTTTAATGTTAACACACCCAGTGAAGTCATTCAAGTTATGTGACTGTCAAGACTAAAAACTAATATGAAGAACAGACCCCAACAAATCTGTAGAAACCAAATTATCCCTGAAAACTTCTTTGTGTGATTTAAATTATACATGTCTCCAAATAATTAGGGCGGCTGGAATAGACATTTACAGAGGAAGACAGAAAGAAAGACAGAGGTGAGAGATCTAAAAACAGCTAAATGTCTCTCAATATGTGAAATGATGCAGTCGAGCGAGTAAACAATGTCGTTTGAAGATTCACAGCTGCAGAAATTCAAATGAGCCCAGGAGCCTTTTTCTCAGGCTTTGTTTTACCTGGATAAAGAGAGTCCAGATGCTAAACAAACAGAAAAGATTGAAAGTCCCCATTCTACAGAGGCTTTCTCAATAAACAACTGATTATTACTGTGAATAAACAACTGCATTAAAAACTGTTTGTGCAAGACTTTCACACGTCTTGCATATAAAACACGCAGGCCTACAACAAAGAACGTTAGTTAGGATAAGTTAGAAACACAATATAGATATATAAACAAATACTAGGCTATAACTGCAAATACTTCACTTTCTTCAAATGGTGCCAATGGTTTCTGTTCAATTTAGGTTTGTGATGCTTTTAAGAGAAACAGCCCTGATTGATTTAGTTCAGTAAACAATTTCACTGAAAGTCCTAACTGTTTATTAAAGTGGCCTTATTATTACTATTTTATAAGTTCCTAATTTTGTTTTGGAGGTCTCCTAATAGGTTTAAGTTAAAAAAAAAACACTTTAATTTTCTCATAATATACATTGCACATCACCTCATTTTTCAAAGAGTCTGAAAATGGTTTATTAAAAGATTCAGTCTTTCTAAACCCCTCCTCTCCAAGAGCCTCCTCTTCTCTGATTGGTCAGATGGCCCAATCTGTAGTAATTGGTCGACCGCTTACATCGCGTGTCGGAAACGAAATGCCTATTACCGTATCTGAGTCTCAGGCTTCCTCAGCACTTGATACGCAATGATACGATCAGTAATGATGGTGTCGATTTCACCGTATCAATCTTATCATTTGGAAGTGCAGCAATGGGGATTTGCAGCGATGAAAACAGCATCTTCTCGACATGAACAGCACGAACAAAACTCTTCCAGTCTCGGCTACAACTAGAGGGTCAAAGTAGACATTCTTCACAGGCAGCCAAAGAGGACCAGGCTGGCATTATGCAAATTTGTTACATTGTTATGTAGGTATGTTACAGGAAGTGAGACTGGAATTACTGACGACTCGTTTCGGCAGTTCAGAATCGATTCTTTCTTTTAGGAGACAATAACTTTATTTTTCATGCACTTTGATCTTTGAAACTTTGCAGACCATTCACAAACAGCTGTATTACACAGCAAAGGTAATATTGCAAAAAGAATAATAGGGGAACTTTAAAAGAAGCGACTCAGAGTGATTCGTGAAATCTGATTACATCAGCCGCGCCTTATGTTATTCACTAAGAAGAACCGGACTACACTGAGACGACTCCACAGAAAGTGGTTAAACAGAAACTTTGAATCGGACATAACTGAAAATGGTTTAGCGAGGTTGTGAACTCAGTAATGGCTATGAACAATTCACTAACTGAAACTGATAAATCACGAGTGAGTACGAGGCTGTTTTGTGAATCTTTTTGGCTGACTCATTTAAAAGAAGTGGTTCATGAGAGTCATTTTGTGGGAATCAAACATTACAACTCGCACTTTGTTCAACGTGATGTGCGCAGGAAACACTGTCGCTTTTATACAAAAGATGATGACGATGCCTATATGAATGCTCACAAAAACATTTTTAGTTGCATTTTAGTTGCATCGGGAGCCATAGGTTTAGAATCCTCTAACACTAAGTATTAGGATTACGTTGATTAAGTAAGCAATAAGGTATGAGAGGCTGTACTGTATCATGAATAAGTCACGGCTGAAGGGCGTTGTTTGGCACGACGTGAAGCGGAGTACAGCATAGCGATACAGCACTAACCTCGAGTATCTTATTGCTTTTATAAAAGGGTTACCACACAATACAAATATTAAAGCCAAAAATATGTATCAATGCAACATTCATGTAGTGAACTTTCACTAAAAGCCTTCCTTACGCCGGAAAAAATAATCCCTGACCGTGAACAGCGACAGAAGTTACATTATTATGCCATTAGATGGCGGCAAAGACTGTCTTTATGAGTGTGTCAGTCAGTGGAGAAGACTTTTACATTGAAAAGACTGAAATGTAGTGAACACGGAACAAGACGCAAATGACAAATGCTTTGACTAGCGCTGTCAGTCACGGGAAAACCTCTTAACTGTTAAAAGGACAAGATAATACATCGGACATTTAATCAGATTTTTTTATATGAACATAGAACTGACTTGAAGGAAAACATACACAATATGCACAATACTCTTCTACATAATACAGTAAGCTTCAATGAACAATATCAACTGAGAACATAGGTTGCTAAGAGTGGTTGCTAAGGGTGTTGTGTAGTGATACACAGAACCGTTGGGTGAAGCGGTCATAGCCATGTTTTATCGTGGATAAAACACAGATATTGACCAATCAGAATCAAAGACAGTAACTAACTGTTTTATAAATTGATTTTTTATATGCTACGTGGTATAAGTGCCAAAGTTTTTGTGCCGTTCTTGCCACTTCTCAAATGTAGAGATGCTTTACCAAACACATGAGAAGTGGTGTGATAAAACAATTGAGACTAATCTAAAAAGACGCATAATGCAAAAAGTCACAATGCAGACACTCAATAGTGAGCTGATCTTGTATTCTGTGTAACTCTCACTGCTGAATTGTGCCAGTCTCATTTGCAAAACATAATTGACTTCAGGTCATCCAGGTATTTGAACAAAGTAAAATTCATTTTAACTAAACACGTTCAACGTCACCACAAACAAACAAGCAGTGATTAAGGAAATGAAACGTTGCTTGTGTTCCGTGTCTCAGAGATATTCTGGGCCTAATGCTGCTCATCTCTTGCAGTTGTATTGGGAATCTTTTGTACTATATTGAAAACCATCTCATCTTTTCATGTCTGGCTTAGGGCCGGTTATGTCACACCTGTGAGATGATGAAGCTTCTGGTTTTCATCAGAAGGACATTACAGGATGTCCATTGAATCGCTCTGGCCGAGTTAAGGGAGTGAAATGGTTTGGTGGTGAGCCGCATGTCTTACATAAATTTCATGGGCTCTGCACACATTTCATCTTCCCTGTCCCTCTCAAAACTTATTCGAGCGTTCCTGATCTAAACCAGAGAGACTCTGACACCCATGACCAATCCCAAATCCAACATAAACCTCAGGAAAAAAAGATGAAAGAGGATCAAGGAAATATGAATAATAAGGTGTGTTGTATTTTTAGGTTTTTGGAAGAAGATTAAAAATTAGATAAAGATAAAAAAAGATTAGAAAAAAAGAATTGAAAGTAATGAGAATTGAAAGAATTGAAAGTACAGAAAAAAATTAAACAACTTAGACCTAAAAAAAAAAAAAAAGTTGTTAGGAACTGCATAATGTAATCATGTGATGCATGGGGGGTGATCGAGTCAGTTATGCAAATATGCAATATAGACACTACTCTTCAAAAGTTTGGGGTCTGGGTTGAAAAGTAATACTCGCCATGCACCAAATGTGTTAAAAATAAACATTAGCCATGAATTTACCATGAAAAACATCTGGAATGCAGTTTTTGTGGCAATATATATGTTGTGGAATATTTCTTGCATTAAGCTATAAAAACAAAATTATTAGGAGAAAAAAGCTCACGTGTCGTCCTGTTTTTCTGACAGATTTACTGTGAGACTACAATGACAGCTGAAAATCACCCCCACTGTATCACACATCCCAAATGCATTGTATTTTCTAAAATCCCCAAAATACTGACCCTCTTCCAGTCTGAGTCCCATCATGTTTTCCTTCTGTTCTCTGTTTGTTTCTGTCACCTCTTTCCCTCATGGTTATCCTTGTCATTCCGACCCCTGACATTGATCGGCTCCTATTGAAAGAAATGTCGAGAAAACAAACAACATGGGTCACAGTTACATCAGACCACTTGTGTTTATTTTTGTCTTGTTTTCCCCTTAGCTCTTCTAAATTCACTTTATAAAACGGTTAGTTCTTGTCCTTGATTCTGATTGGTCAATAGCTGTGTTTTATTCTCGATAAAACATGGCTATGATCGCTTCACCCAACGGTTCTGTGTATCACTACACAACACCCTCAGCAACCACTCATTGTTCATTGAAGCTTGTAGTATTATGTAGAAAGGTATTGTGAGAAAGAGATCGAGTGAGAGAGTTTATTACCTGCATTCAGATTTAGTATTTTCCTTCAGATCAGTCTTATGTTTATACTAAAAAAATCTGTTGAAATGTCCGATGTATTATCTTGTCCTTTTAACAGTTAAGGGGTTTTCCCGTGACTGACAGCGCTAGTCAAATCATTTGTCAGTTGCATCTTGTTCCATTTCCACAAAATTTCAGTCTTTCAATGTAAAAGTCTTCTCCACTGACTGACACACTCATAAACACAGTCCTTGCTGCCATCTAATGGCGTAATAATGTAACTTCTGTTGCTGTTCATGGTCAGGGACTATTTTTTTCCGGCGGAAGGAATGCTTCAGTGAAAGTTTACTTCATGAAAGTTGCATTGATACATATTTTTGGTTTTAATATTTGTATTGTGTGGTAACCGTTTTATAAAAGCAATAAGGTTCTCGAGGCTAGTGCTGTATCGTGAACAGGGGCGGCGCTAGGGGTGGGCTAAGGGGGCTGGAGCCCCGAATGTTTTCACAAAAGCCCCGAATCTTTCAGGTTTGGGGTTTCTTAACAGTGCTGTCAAAAATAATTTTCTAAACATATCTCTCTATTAAAATACGTTAAGCAGTTCAATACCACTTTTCTACCGTATCCATATACACCGGCATCGCTTTCTCTCTTCTCTCCAACAGCGAGTTCACGCACACCGCAGCTGAACACAGACGCGCCTCCTGTCACTCACTCAGAGCAGCGGCAGGCCTCGAGACCCTCGTTCGGTCCGGCTGAAGGGTTTTTGTTATGATATAACTGATATGACAACTTTAGCACATGTGTCAGCTAAACATTCATTTAGTATTTCCCATCTATGACCCTGTGCTGACGCCATTGTTTCATAATGAACCGAAAATTTAAAACATACATAGCTGGTCTGTAACGTTGTATTTTGCCAACGAACTAAAATCAAAACCGTGATATGGCTTTTTGTGCCTTTATAAAACACAGTGAATACAGTGATTAAGTATACAGTCTGTTTGTGCTGCGTATTTTAAAGAGAAGTGTGCACATTTGCTCGAGATCAACTGGTGATCTGGGCCCGGTTTTTCAAAAGTAATCCACTAGGATTTTGGATAACGGATTGGATCAAATCTTGAAAATGTGTTTTTCAGAAGAAAAAACGGATTACATAATCGGATTAGATCACGTAATCCAATATTGGTTTTGATCCGGATCAAACCTTTAGTTTGGGTTTTTCTGAACTTTTTTTGTAGGATTTGGATCACTTTGATCCAAAAAAACAGGATTATCCTGATCCCAACAGGGGGTAGGATTTTCAAGGTGGATTCCAGGAGGAAGATGTAGTAAAACATTAAAACTAGTCAAAAAATACAACATTTTTATCATGTAATATACATACACATTTTTATCTTGCTCTTGATTAGTTTAACTGTTAAAGTAATAAATTAAATGCAGACATTGGTCTACATATTTAGCCTTTTGGTAACCTACTCTAAAGTAAAAAGAAATTTTGGTGCCATAAAACAATCCCTAAACAGCTGTAAATATCCAACAAAAATATATTTAATTCAAAACCCATATTCTTTCTATCATCATGTCCCTTTAGGGCCTCCGTAGAGCACTGGAAATCCAGATTTGGTGATCCTGAAAAGTTCCTATCCGGATCAGATTGATCCAATCCGATGTTGCTTTAAAAAACTCGCTCCAAAAGTAAGATGGATTACGTGATCACGGATCGCAAAAAAAGGATTACTAAATCCGTATCAATTTTATCCGGATTAAACCTTTTGAAAAACCGGGCCCTGGTGATCAAAATAAAAGCGCAAATCTTATTAATTACCTACTACAAAAGTAGGCTATTGCAATTTCCCTATTCTGTTGTGTAAAGTAACTTTTGTGTAAAATAATTTTTGTGTACTGTTGTGTATTTTTTTTATTTTTAAATTTAATTTGGTGCATTTGTTACAATATGTGGATATAACAGATGACAACGTTATCAAAATTACCCCGTTCACACGAATCCGACAATTTGCTCGTCTCTCAGCAAAGCACTCTTATAGTTTAAACCAGATAGCGCGTATTCGCCTATAAGAAGCGTTATTAAACAGTGTAACTCGATGAACATACAGTACCATACCTGAAAAAGAAAATTTTGAACACACACATTACCTCAAGTGTGATAAGCCTTTCTTTGACGGGAAGAAGGGTGTGGTCTCAAAATTAAAGGTGAATGAATGATGCAACATAAAGCCAGCAGGGGTCACTCATACTTCATAAATAATAAACAGTAACTTTTGCTGAAATAAATAATACATGGAACTGCAGCAACAGACGCAGTGGCGCAGTAATACTGATGTAATGAGGTCAAAGGTGTATGTTTGTAGAGTAGCTAATTTACAATGGCTTCGAACGCGTCTCAGCCAATCAGAATCAAGGACCGGAACCATCTGTTTTATAAAGTGTTTTGTAGTATTGCAGTCAATAAAGTGATGCTTAACATCTTACACTTGTGTTAATCAACTTTAAATATGATGCACGATACTGAGCACACAAAAGATGTTTGGGAGCAGATGTTTGGATCAAGCGCACAGGCTGCTGAAAGCTTCAGAGACGCTTTTACCGATCACACATCTGACACGTCTGATTGCATGGCTCTCAGATCCAGTAAACTCAAGCTAAGTGACCTTGACTAAATTAGAGGCTCGCTTTGAGCTCCGGAGGAGGCTTGTGAAAGCAGTCATACAGTTTGCATAATCTTATGGGAGCTCTTGTGTTGTGCTTGACGTTTGGACAGTGATTAATTGTGTTAATACACAGGAAATTGTTCTTTCACTTTTAGTCTATTTAATGTCTTTATTCAAATGCATTTGCATTTTACAATACACATTGTTTCAAATCAGCTTTACAGAAAAGTATACTTTACTTTTGTACACTTTTACTAATTAATGCTTTTGTCTTTTCAGGAGATTTTATCTCATAATAACAAAAACATGCATTATATACACAGATCAGACATAACATTATGAGCACCTTCCTAATATTGTGTTGGTCCCAAAACAGCCCTGACCCGTCGAGGCATGGACTCCTCTAGACCCCTGAAGGTGTGCTGTGGTATCTGACACCAAGATGTTAGCAGCAGATCCTTTAAGTCCTGTAGTTGTGAGGTGGAGCCTCCATGGATCAGACTTGTTTGTTCAGCACATCCCACAGATGCTCGATTGGTGTGAGATCTGGGAATTTGGAGGCCAAGTCAACACCTCAAACTCGTTGTTGTGCTCCTCAATCCATTCCTGAACCATTTTTGCTTTGTGGCAGGAGCATTATCCTGCTGAAAGAGGCCACAGCCACCAGAGAATACTGTTTCCATGAAAGGGTGTACATGGTCTGCAGCAATGCTTAGGTAGGTGGTATGTGTCAAAGTAACATCCACATGAATGGCAGGACCCAAGGTTTCCCAGCAGAACATTGCCCAAAGCACCACGGTTTGCCTTCTTCCCATAGTGCATCCATGTGTTTCCCAGATAAGAGACGCACACGCACCCGGCCATCCACGTGACGCAGAAGACGACATGATTCATCAGATCAGGCCACCTTCTTCCATTGCTCTATACGCAACAAACTGTGATGCTCTGTATATTCTGACACCTTTCTATCAGAACCAGCATTAACTTCTTGAGCAATTTGAGCTTCAGTAGCTCGACTCTTGGATTAGACCACGCAGGCCAGCCTTCACTCCCCACGTGCATCAATGAGCCTCACCGCCCATAACCCTGTCGCTGGTTCTCCACTGTTCCTTCCCTGGACCACTTTTGACAGATACTGACCACTGCAGACCGGGAACACCCCACAAGAGCTGCAGTTTTGGAGATCCTCTGACCCAGTCATCTAGTCATCACAATTTGGTTCTTGTCAAACTCACTCAAATCCTTACGCTTGTCCATTTTTCCTGCTTCTAACACATCAACTTTGAGGACAAAATGTTCACTTGCTGCCTAATATATCCACCCACTAACATAATCAGTGTCATTCACTTCACCTGTCAGTGCTCATAATGTTATGCCTGATTGGCCACCATAATAATATTTTGATTTAATGTTGCATTTAATTGTCAAAAACCAATTTGTGTCATGCAAGACAAACCTCAAACAGATTGTGCCACAAAAAAAATCACCTAGAGATTCATTTTAATAAATTCAGCCAAGTCATTATATTATATAACTCACAGGCTCAGACACATCACTGCTGATCGGCAGCAATTTAACAACTGTGCAGATCAAATAGGTGTTTTCTGTCATTTTAGTGGAATATTGATTTGTTTTCTCTGTAATCTTCAACAATCAAACATGCATTTGGAATGAAACTACACATTTTATTCCATGCATTTGAAACAAAGCCCTAAAACTCTGATGGATACATGCACACAAATTGCATGCAACCTGGAAAATCAACGTTATTTTGCTATATGAAGGCGTAAATAAAAGTGACACTGACTCTGGCTGTAAGCCACATTGTAATGAGGTCAGCGGGGACTATAGGAGACGAGATGAGCCGGCCTGCGTTAGAATGGCAGCCGTGTTCATGACGCTATTGAACAGATTGAGTTCGTACAATGAGTCAGATTTAAGACAGCGAACGTCTTACTTTGATGTGCCACTGTGATTTCACAGTCTGCAAAAGATGCTCAGGTTTAACACACTGTTCATTTGGACTGTAAACAATGTCTGGTCAGTTTAAAGAAGATGTGATTGTGTGATGTGGCACACTGCCCTCTACTGGAGCGCTTCAGACTGACAGATCTCACTCCACCTGTTAGTTTGCTCTTCATCAATATTTCAGCTTTCCAGACAACAGTGAGACTGATGCAACATGTTCTGCTTCCAGAAGCACGAACCATAACTCAAACCAAATAAACACGTTTCATGTATTTGAGCAAGAAATGTCATTAATTCCATCAGAATGTACACTAGAAAAGTTAAGTTTAAAAAACAACAACAACAACAACAACAAAAAAAAACTGGCAGCAGTGGCTTATTGATAATATCCGTAAAATGTAATTCATAGTTCTTTACTTCTAAAGCAATATTATTCCTCACTGCATAATCGAATAATTCTTTCCTCCATTAAAATATTTTTGCATATTTTACCTTCTTTGCAATCCATTACTGCAATGGAAAGGATTTTGAGTCATAAAATCATTAGCTATTCTTAACATTATGGAACACAAGTGTGTGTAATGAAATGCATTATTATTATGTCCGAGACACTTGCTGTCATCCATAAAACATGCATTTGTCATATCAGATTATGGGAATGAAAACACATTTGTTTCTCATCATCTGGAACAAAACACCAAATCCATATAAACCATCTTCTGATTCACCTGTACAGATAAATAAAGTTCTCTTGACATCTAGTGGACAAAGCGAAGATTGCAATACACAATTCTACCCAATCATTCTTTATATGATACACAGTAATTATTTAAAGTGTGCATTAAAATCCTGTGAATTATTATGAGAACTTATTAATAAAGAGTCATTAATTGTTATATGATTGTCTTATTAGACTGAGAATTGACATAAACCAAGTGTTATTGACCTTTGTTGCATTTTGTTAGTATGGTATGGCTGGGAAAATATTGAATGACTAGAGATGTAAGGAAATATTCTATTATTTAAAGTAATGATAATTAAAATAAAAAGTTACAACAATCTTTGTGCACATTCTTTTTTTTTTTCCATGTGAACAGCTAAACACTGTACATGATATCAAGACAGCCGTTTCAATTGAACTGTGTAGAATCAGCATTTCTCTGTAATAATACATGCATTGACTAATTTTTATTCCACCCTGCTGAGAGATTAAAAAAATTAAAAAATTACACGCAGCACGTCGTCATTCGCCAACCCGATAAAACGAACTGGGGCAATCTTATTCATTATCAAAGTGTAAAACTTGAGGATGTCCTGGGGAGAGAGTGTAGATAAATTATTCTTTCCCTAATCCGTTGATAATTTATGCAATAACTGCAATTCATCAATTTGTCACACAACCTCAAACAACCTTAATGTGAATATTCACATTTTTACAGCTCTGGTTTCCCTCATGAAATCAATGATTTATGATCAACTCAAAGGAGAATATAATGCTCTGAGGATGTTTCATGTACACTGAAAAAAAAAAAAAAAATCTGGAGGAGGATTTACTAAAAAGCTAAGAAACAATTTTCACTCAGAAATTGCAAGTAAATTCAGCAGCATGTTTTGAAGGCTAGACTCAGTTCTAGTTGGCTTTAATTAGAAATTCTCAAGTAAAAGTACTTTGTTTCAAGTAAATGTTACTCACACTTTGTAATGCTGATAAAAAAATATTATAATTTTAAAGCTAATGCATCTTATTTAGATTCCTGAGTTATGTTTACAGTCACACTTTAGTTTAGGGTCCAATTCTGACTATTAACTACCTATTACCTATGACTTGTAGTTTGTAAGTTGTTAAGTTTAGGTATTGTGTAGGCTTAAGAAATGTAGAATAAGGCATTAATGTGTGCTTTATAAGTACTAATAAACAATATCCTAGTAATATGAATGCTAATAAGCAACTAGTTAATACTGAGAATTGCACCCTAAATTAAAGTGTTGCATGTTTACTTTAAGTATTTTATTTTTTCATTTCATTGCAAAAATTCATTTGTGAAGCATTGATACTGATGAACTGAACATTTGATATTTGAATAATATATTTTATTCAATGTCTTATTTATAAATGTATCAACTTTGTCTCAGATTTTTCTCCTAAAACAGATTATTTTGATTTTACAGCATTGCACAGTGTGCAATGAAATTGTAAATGTAATGAAATACATTTTGCTATAATGTTTCCTTTCAGTTGAAAACAGGAAAACATTATTTCTGAATGTTCACCGAATGTCAATTTTTTTTTTAAACATTTTAAAAATATGTTTTTCTTAGTTATGCAAATGTTAATGTAACATTCCATTTCATCATTTTGAAAACATGGGAACGTTACTTTTGTATGTTGTCTGAAAACTCAGAAACAAGTAGATTTCCAACTTTCATAAATGATTGTTTTTGTGCAAACGTTTTGAGAACATTATTAAAGACCAGATAACTTTTATTAACATGACTGTAAGAACGTATGTTCATTACTCTGAAAGAACCATGCCAGAACTTTCTGAGAAGGTTCCCTGTTAGCTGGGATGATTGTGAATGCCCACCTTTGAGTTCCTGCTCAGGCTGGTTGTTTACTTGAGCAAACCTGTCTGAGAGCGGCAAGTAAATGACCTTATCACCATGACATCTCCAAATAAACACTGACAGGCCGTTGGGGAACACTAAACTAAAACTCATACATAAATCAAGCTCTGATTCAATCAGATGGCCCACATTGAGCATTTGAGCCATAGGAGAGATCAAATCAATATTTAACCCTCAAATATTGATGTTGTTCAGGGTCAGAAACATGATGCAGTAACTAGTGCACAGGATCGGTTAGACCCGGGTTGGTTAAGGTCAAGATCATGTTAGCTGAAGTTTCTGCTAATTAGCGCAAACAATGTGTTTGGGTAAAGCAGCAGAACACAGTTTGTTTTTTCTAGGAAGTGCACCAGAGCAGCAAACACTGAAAGTGCTCAGAGAACAGAAGTTTCACAGCGAGGCTGCGAGCGAACGCCAGCAGTCCTGTCATCGTGATGCTCAACACATTAAATATGAAGACATTACAAGACAGCTGTCCTGGATTTCACATTGCAGACAAGAGGAGGTGAAGTGGAAATGCATTTGTATGAGTGTCACAATCAGACAATCAGTGCAGTAAAATAAAGTTCAGTTTGACGCATCATTGATTCATCAGCTTTAACGCAATTGATGCTGGATGAATTACACACAGAAGAGAGCAGCCACCCTTCTCAAACATGCACTGTAAAAAAAAATGTTTCAACTTAGCCTTAAAATGTTACATTTAGTCAACTTAACCCTTTGGTGCTCTTCGGTCATTTTTGACCAAAAAATGTTATGTTTTTTTTTTTTTTTTTTTTTTTAGAATTTTCACTTTGTCACAATGGCACAAACTTAGTAAAGGTTTTGGCAATTGCTATGTGAACACACATACAAAATCATGATCATGATTTGAAAAGGTTAAGTGATTCTGAAAAAAAAAGAAATTATTGTTTGTATTGTTTGCTATCAAAAATGACCACATTGGGAACAAATGAGAAACAAATTTCATGTAGTGGAAACTTTTGGTACTGCGCTCTAACAAATTCTTACTGAAAGCTCGTTTTTTGAGATGTCAATCTCAAATTTAGAACACACATTTGAGGTTGATTTATGGCTTTGATTTTCTCACTGTTTTAGAGTAAAAATATATAATATATAAATATATGGAATATATATATATATATATATATATATATATATATATATATATATATATATATATAATATATATATATATATATATATATATATATATATATATATATATATATATATATATATATATATATATATATATATACAGTACAGTCCAAAAGTTTGGAACCACTAAGATTTTTTATGTTTTTAAAAGAAGTTCCGTCTGCTCACCAAGGCTACATTTATTTAATTAAAAATACAGTAAAAACAGTAATATTGTGAAATAGTATTACAATTTAAAATAACTGTTTTCTATTTAAATATATTTGACAAAGTAATTTATTCCTGTGATCAAAGCTGAATTTTCAGCATCGTTACTCCAGTCTTCAGTGTCACATGATCCTTCAGAAATCATTCTAATATGATGATTTGCTGCTCAAGAAACATTTAATGTGTACAATTGTACAAAATATTTGTGTACAATATTTTTTTTTCAGGATTATTTGATGAATAGAAAGTTCAAAAGAACAGTGTTTATCTGAAATCTAATCTTTTGTAACATTATAAATGTCTTTACTGCCACTTTTGATTGATTTAATGCATTCTTGCTGAATAAAAGTATTCATTTCTTTAATTTAAAAATAAAAATTCTTACTGACCCCAAACTTTTGAACGGTAGTGTATAATGCTACAGAAGCTTTGTATTTCAGATAAATGCTGTTCTTTTGAACTTTCTATTCATCAAGGAATCCTGAAAAAAAAAAAGTACACAACTGTTTTCAACATTGAAAATAATCATAAATGTTTCTTGAGCAGCAAATCAGAATATTAGAATGATTTCTGAAGGATCATGTGACACTGAAGACTGGAGTAACGATGCTGAAAATTCAGCTTTGCATCACAGGAATAAATTACTTTTTACAATATATTCAAATAGAAAACAGTTATTTTAAATTGTAATAATATTTCACAATATTACTGTTTTTACTGTATTTTTAATTAAATAAATGTAGCCTTGGTGAGCAGACGAAACTTCTTTTAAAAACATTAAAAATCTATATATATAATCTATCTATCTATCTATCTATCTATCTATCTATCTATCTATCTATCTATCTATCTATCTATCTATCTATCTATCTATCTATCTATCTATCTATATATATATATATATAATATATATATATATATATAGACCAAACTTCAGTCTGTGGTCCAAAGCATTCAATATTATCAATATTTATCAATTATTTCATTATCAATATTTCATTATCTATTTAACCACACTGTAAATAACATTCTTCATACTAATGCTGAAATGTCCTACTTCCCACTTCTGATGTTGTGATTACGAGCTTGTTGCATTCAAATGCTTTGTTATCGGAAAGAACAGGAATCATGGAGGACTCCAGGTTTATTCTTGCCTATTTATTAAGAAAATCTTATTAAAGCCAAAATTATATTTAGCATCCCATTCACTGACATCCATAAAAGCAGCTAGCTGACCATTCTTTAATTTCAGTCAAATAAAGGCTATTTTTTGCTGTGTATAAAAAATACAATTCTCTTCAAATGATTATTCCTGTGTAAATAATATGCACTACTTCAACAAGACAAGGTGATGTAGATGTTGTAGAAAAGACTAGTAAAGAATAGCAGCAAGAGTAGCAATCGTTCACCACCATGCAGTTTATGACATGCCCAAATCGGGAACTCTGGGATCAAAATTCCCAGTGGCAAATATGACTTGAGAGGGCATCTGTCACGGGTGGTTGCAGTAAGCCTGATGAAGAAGACGAATATAGTTCAAATAACTATATAATACAAATAACCCTTTGAAAGAGGCAGTGTAACACACACTAAATGTAATGTAGACCGAACACTGAAGCACTGTGAGAGAAGAACTTCAGTAGAGAACACAAACAAGAATAATCAATCAAACACATCTAATAATGACGTTAACCAAGGAGACAGATGAATGACGGGAATCTGATCAAAGACGACACATGACAATTAAAAACAAACTGAAAGTCCATGAAAACTAAGACAAACGAAACGTGACTGTGACAGCATCCATGCTCAATTTCCAACTAGAAAACTCATATTTACGATTATTCCGATAGCATGTGAAGGCAGAATAAGCATTTATAAAAATGGAAGTCTTTAAAAATAGATTGATTAATATCCATTTTCTAGCTATGTGCCATTTAAAATCACCAGAAGGCAAGAGTGCAACACTTGCTAATTACGAATATTGTTGGCTCTTTGACAAATTGCTTTTGTTCCTTTTTTGTAAGTCGCTTTGGGGAAAAAAGCATCTGTTAAATGCATAAATGTAAATGTGTTTTATAAACAACATGTTTGCATTTTTGTTGAGGATGTCGAATATTAGTTTATTTTCTCTCCAATCACATATGGGATTGAATTCAGCATCCTCTGGGAAATCAGCTGAGAAACAGGGTTACTTTGAAGTCACTGCCACCAATTTCATGAGTAAACGTACCCCTCAAAACACACTCATGACCACTGAAGTGGGTGGGATGAGATGTATGGGACATCTTGATGTCAGGGTGACATGATCAAATCTTCGGAGAAGTTCAAAACTATAGTTACTACTGATTTTGTTTGCACTGGCTGTCACAATGTTCAGAGGAAACATTAAGACCAATATTGTTTGAATAGCCTTTGAAGCTGAAGTGTGTCATTGAACGTTTGGAAAGATTTTATCAATGTGTCTGCCAAATACATGAATGTAAACTGGACATAATTACATTCCAACAACTAAAATATGTTTAAAAGCATCTTTAGAACACAAATGCGATACCAAGGTAACAGCATCTACGGATTCAAGTTGAATTGAAGGTGACTCATCTGAAAAGAGCTCTGGTCAGATCCGGTCCATTAAATAATTCCTGTCACTAGGGATCAGGGCTTCGGCCAGCTGGATGTGGAGCTGTAACATGGCATGAAAACATGCTCTTATTTGTTGGAGTCAGCACTATGTAGTGACTTTGAGCTGCAAACATTATATCGGAAGTGAAAGGTGAGGTCACGACCGACTGCGCACAGCGAACCCAATGACAGCAAGAAGAACCAAACCAGAACCAGACTATAATGATGAATGATCTGAACAGCAACTACAAATGATGGACATCCAATTGAAAGTAGGAGATTTAAGAACAGCTGAGTTTGGGAAAACACATTTCAGCATGTGTTCATGATATCAGATGCTTCTGTTAAATGCAGAAACTTGAACTGAGTCATGATAAAGTGAAATATTGCTTTAAATATGTATAACGAAGGTCTGTTGCTGCACATACACATTCAATATATTCAGTATTTTTTGCAGCCTCTTTGAGTCTTCTCCTGTAATGTTCCTCCATACAGAATATGTCTTCTGGGGACTTGGATGGCCATAGTAGAACCTTCATTTTTTGACCAATTTTTGTGTTGATTTTGGATCATTTTTCTGATGGAAGAGTCAACCACAGCCCATAATGAGATTTCTAGCAGAGGCAATCAGATTTTTATTTTTTTTATCTGTTGGTATTTGATAGAATCCATGATGCCATGTATCTGAACAAGATGTCCAGGACCTCCAGCAGAAAAATAAGCCCACAACATTAAAGATCCAGCAGTACATTTAACCGTGGGCATGCTACTTTTTATTCCTGTTTGGCAGCAAACCCATCTTGAGGGTTTGCTGCCAAAAAAACAAAAACTCTTTTTTTATAGTTTCATCTGACTATAAAAAACAGTCCTGTTTGAAGTTCCAGTGACTGACAACTGAATATTCTGGAGTTTGGATGAGAGCAGAGGCTTTCTGTCCCCAAGACTTAACTATTTTCTGCAATTCTCCAGCTGTGATACTTGGAGAGTCTTTGGCCACTCAAACTCTCCTCCTCGCCATGCATTAAGAGAATGTTTTTTTTTTTTTTTTTTAATGCTTTAGTCATTTTCTCACAGCCACTTCTATTTTGTGAAGCTCAACATTCTTTTGCTGCACATCAGAACTATATTCTTTGGTTATACTCATCGTGATAAATGATTAAAGGTGCCATCGAACGTTTTTTTACAAGATGTAATATAACTCTAAGGTGTCCCCTGAATGTGTCTGTGAAGTTTCAGCTCAATATACCCCATAGATATTTTTTTATTATTTTTTTAACTGCCTATTTTGAGGCATAATTAGAAATGCGCTTATTCAGGCTGCTTCCCCTTTAATTGCTTGCGCTCTCCGCCCCCTCCCGAGCTCTCAACTCTATCACTGCATAAACAAAGTTCACACAGCTAATGTAACCCTCAAAATGGATCTTTACAAAGTGTTCGTTATGCAGCATGTCTAATCGCGTAAGTACGGTATTTATTTGGATGTTTACATTTGATTCTGAATGAGTTTGATAGTGCTCCGTGGCTAATGGCTAATGTTACACTGTTGGAGAGATTTATAAAGAATGAAGTTGTGTTTATGAATTATACAGACTGCAAGTGTTTAAAAATGAAAATAGCGACTCTTGTCTCTGTGAATACAGTAATAACCGATGGTAACTTAAACCACATTTAACAGTACATTAGCAACATGCTAACGAAACATTTAGAAAGACAATTCACAAATATCACTAAAAATATCATGTTATTATGCATCATGTCAGTTATTATTGCTCCATCTGACATTTTTCGCTATTGTCCTTGCTTGCTTACCTAGTCTGATGATTCAGCTGTGCACAGATCCAGACGTTAATACTGGCTGCCCTTGTGTAATGCCTTGAACATGAGCTGGCAAATGCAAATATTGGGGTCATACTGTCACAGACACGTCAGGTTCCACCTCACTCCCTTACCCGCGCACTCAATCACCGGAATTCTAATCACCGCCACCTGAAGCTCATCATCACAGTCATCAGCCACACTACAAAAACCCCACACTCACACACACACATTGTCCGGTCTCGTTCGTTGTACAACTTGTTGTATGCTTACCTCAAGGACTTCCCAAGTGATACTTACCCGCCTCCATCGTCTCCTTCGTCTCCATTGTCTCCAGTTCTCCTCGTGTTCCTACCTGCCTGTGTGTGTGAGTGTTCCTGTCTGCAATCTCCAGCGTCTCCATCCACCATCACCTGCAGCACAAAAAAGGACAGTATTAACTTGCATTCTTCTCCAATAACCATCTTCATCACCATCTACTTACCTGTTGCTCTGCTGGTCACTTCAATAAACACAGAAACTGCTTATATCTCTGCTTCCTGTGTCTCTGTTGGAACAGAAGACCGGACCATAACAGCTACCCATCAGCATGAGCAACCGGGACCCGTTTCAAGAGCTCGTGGACGCATTGCGCCGAGCACTCACTCCTCAACACCCAGCACCGTCACCAGCACCCACCGCCGCTGCCTCTTCCGCACCCGCAGTCACCGCTGCTTCACCTGTTTACACCGCCAGTCCCATGGCCAAACCGGCGCCCTACTCAGGATCGGCAGAGGACTGCAGCGGATTCCTCCTTCAGTGTGAGTTGGTCCTGGAGATGCAGCCGCACTTCTATCCCACCGATACGGCGAAAATAGCGTTCATAATTTCCCAGTTGCAAGGTAAGGCCCTTCAATGGGCGGATTCCCTCTGGACTCAAAAAGGCTCTGTCATACAATCCTATTCTGCATTCGTGTCCCACTTCAGAGAAGTCTTCGGAAAACCCCTAACTGACTCTTCAACTGGTGAGAAATTGTACAATTTAAAACAAGGAAACAGTACTGTTAACGATTATGCCTTGCAGTTCAGAACGCTCGCCGCGACCAGCGGATGGAATGAACAAGCCCTCATCACCACCTTTCGACAAGGTTTGGAGCCTAATGTGCGGTTGCATCTCGCTGCATACGAGGACTCCATTGGACTCGAACAATTCATCCAACTCGCCATCCGCGTGGGTTCTCGTATGCAGTCGTGTCTCCTAGAGCACCAGGGCCAGCCACTGACCACCACCCTCCGTCGATCCGAGCCCGTCAGCCCTCCAAAACCAGCCACCGAGTCAATGCAAGTGGATAACTCCCGTTTGTCCCCAGCTGAAAGACAGAGAAGGCTGACCCTGAATCTTTGTTTATATTGTGGATCTCCTGGGCATGTCATTTCCACATGCCCAACCCGTCCTCCTCAGCCCGTGGTGAGTGCTATCGTTCCCTCTATACAACAGATGAAACCACTCACTACTATAGTAAACCTTACTGCTGATAATGCTTCTGTTCCAGTGGTGGCGCTCCTCGATTCAGGGTCAGCAGGAAACTTCATCTCCGGCGCCCTCCGTCGACACCTCGGGCTCAAGACCTCGCCTTCTCCGACTAACTACCAGGTCCACTCTATCACGGGTAAACCCCTGAGCCGCAAGATGATTCGTCGTGTCACGGGACCCCTTCAACTGAAAGTGGGCATCTTCCACACAGAGTACATCCATCTGCTGGTTCTGGAGGAATCCACCGCTGACGTGGTTCTAGGGCGCCCATGGTTGGAACTCCACAATCCCACCATCTCCTGGCGCACGGGCGAAGTCCTGAAGTGGGGCGATAACTGTTTCTCCAACTGCTTCCCAGAACTTCCAGTCTCAAGATCTCCTTCCTCCAAGAATATCTCCATCAATGCCACTTCCATCGAAAGTCCTGTGGAAAAGCGCTTCGTCAATGTTCCACCCGACTACGCCCCCTTCAGTGACGTCTTCTGCCCGCAACGTGCCTCCAAGCTTCCTCCACACCGGCCATGGGACTGTGCCATCGATCTGTTACCGGGTGAGCCAGTGCCTAGGGGACGTATATACCCCCTATCAGTACCGGAGGAGAAGGCCATGGAGGAATATATCAAAGAGGCCCTTAACCAAGGATACATCCGCCCGTCTACTTCCCCTGCTGCTTCAAGCTTCTTCTTCGTGGCCAAGAAGGACGGAGGCTTGCGGCCTTGCATCGATTATCGCTCCTTGAACAAGATCACAGTAAAATTCAGATATCCACTTCCCCTCGTCCCAGCGGCCCTGGAACATCTCCGTGGTGCCACTGTGTTCACCAAGCTGGACCACCGCAGCGCGTATAACCTCATCCGGATACGCGAGGGGGACGAGTGGAAGACCGCCTTCGTCACGCCCACCGGCCACTATGAATACCTTGTGATGCCGTATGGCCTGGTCAACGCCCCCTCCGTATTCCAGGATTTCATCCACGAGGTGCTCCGGGAGTTTCTCCACAAGTTCGTGCTGGTGTATATTGATGATATCCTCATCTACGCCACCACGTTGCGGAGGTCCTCAAGCGCTTACGGCAATTCCATCTCTTCCTGAAAGCAGAGAAGTGCTCTTTCCACCAGCCCTCTGTCCATTTCCTCGGATATGTGATTGACCACAGTGGCATCCGGATGGACGAGGGGAAGGTCTCTGCAATCCAGAACTGGCCCACTCCAAGTACCATAAAAGAACTCCAACGCTTCCTTGGCTTCTCCAATTTCTACCGTCGTTTCATCAAGAATTACAGCACCATAGTCAGTCCACTCACCAACCTACTCCGTAAGCAGCCCAAGTCTCTGTCCTGGTCCCAGCCTGCCACAGAAGCTTTTGAGACCCTCAAGAAGGCCTTCACCACCGCTCCCCTCCTCGTCCACCCTAACCCGGACCTGCCATTCGTCGTAGAAGTGGACGCCTCCACCACCGGAGTGGGAGCGGTCCTCTCACAGCAGCAGGGGAATCCAAGTAGGCTCCATCCATGCGCCTTCTTCTCCCGCAAGCTCAACCCGGCGGAGGTGAATTATGACATCGGGGACCGTGAACTCCTAGCTGTAAAGCTCGCCCTAGAAGAATGGAGGCATTGGTTGGAGGGAGCAAACCACCCTTTCCAAGTACTAACAGACCATAAAAATCTTGAATATCTGAAAGCTGCCAAACGACTCAACCCACGCCAAGCCAGATGGGCAATGTTCTTTTCAAGATTTAACTTCTCCATTTCATACCGCCCTGGTTCCAAGTACCTCAAAGCCGATGCTCTTTCACGTCTCCACGCTCCCGAGGAAAAGAATGACGACCCCGAAACCATTCTACCTGAATCTATCTTCATGAGTCCCATTGAATGGTCAGAAGAGACTTTACCCTCCTCCAATGCCTCCTCACGCACTCCGCCGGGTTGCCCCCAGGGCTTGCGTTACATCACCAGGACACGACGCACTCCACTACTGCACTCCGTTCACTCATCACTTGGCACTGGTCACCCGGGGGTCAATGAGACCCTCTCGCTGCTCAAACAGCGCTTCTGGTGACGGAACGGAAGATCCAGGAGATCGGTCGCTTCCTGCGTACCTTCTGTCACGGCCACCAGGACTTCTGGAACCAGTACCTGGGTTGGGCTGAGTACGCCCAGAACTCCCTCCGTCAAGCCACAACTGGATTAACACCTTTCCAATGCGTACTCGGTTTCCAACCCCCACTGTTCCCCTGGGACGGGGAACCCTCCAACGTGCCAGCGGTCGACTACTGGTTCCGGGAGAGCGAGAGGGTATGGGACTCAGCTCACCACCAGCTGCAGAGAGCCCTGCGCAGGCGCAAGATGACAGCCGACCTTCGGCGCTCCCACGCTCCAACCTACCAACCGGGGCAGAAGGTCTGGCTGTCCACCAGAGACATCAGGATGCGCCTGCCCTGCAAGAAGCTGAGTCCCCGCTTCATTGGCCCATTCACCATCCTCCGACAGATCAACCCCATCACCTACCGGTTACAACTCCCTGCACAGTACAAAAGAATTCATCCAACCTTCCATGTGTCACTCTTAAAACCTCACCACCCTTCTGTTCTTCCTTCCACAGAACCTGACGTGGCAGCCGTCGAGCCCCCCCTTCCACTCATCCTGGACGATGGGACTGCCTACGAGGTTCGAGAGATCCTGGACTCCCGGCGCCGTGGTGGTCTCTTAGAATATCTGGTGGATTGGGAAGGCTACGGCCCTGAAGAACGCTCATGGGTCCCCAAGAATGATATCCTTGATCCTACTCTGTTACAGACTTTCCACACCAACTACCCAGACAGACCTGCCCCACGACCTCGAGGACGACCACCACGACGTCGGGGTCCTCGGCCCTCAGGAGCGGGCCGTGGGAGGGGGGGTACTGTCACAGACACGTCAGGTTCCACCTCACTCCCTTACCCGCGCACTCAATCACCGGAATTCTAATCACCGCCACCTGAAGCTCATCATCACAGTCATCAGCCACACTACAAAAACCCCACACTCACACACACACATTGTCCGGTCTCGTTCGTTGTACAACTTGTTGTATGCTTACCTCAAGGACTTCCCAAGTGATACTTACCCGCCTCCATCGTCTCCATTGTCTCCAGTTCTCCTCGTGTTCCTACCTGCCTGTGTGTGTGAGTGTTCCTGTCTGCAATCTCCAGCGTCTCCATCCACCATCACCTGCAGCACAAAAAAGGACAGTATTAACTTGCATTCTTCTCCAATAACCATCTTCATCACCATCTACTTACCTGTTGCTCTGCTGGTCACTTCAATAAACACCGAAACTGCTTATATCTCTGCTTCCTGTGTCTCTGTTGTAACACATACATATTAATGATCCCGACTGTTACGTAACAGTCGGTGTTATGTTGAGATTCGCCTGTTCTTCGGAGGTCTTTTAAACAAATGAGATTTATATAAGAAGGAGGAAACAATGGAGTTTGAGACTCATTTCCATGTACTGAACTCTTGTTATTTCACTATGCCAAGGTAAATTCAATTTTTAATTCGATGGCACCTTTAAGGGAATTTGGCCTTTGTGTTTCCTCATATTTATACTTCTGTGAAATCATAGCTGGAAAATGTCATGTTCTGATGTGCTAAAAAAACATTGCAAATATGAGTGGGAATATATTTTACTCATAAGAGTAGTGTTAATATTTGTGGCCAACGTGTATTAGATAAAAAACATTTATTTCATAATGTGCCTTCCCCCACATTCATTTGTTTTACTTGTTGAAAGGTTGGATTTTTGAATGAAAGATCCAAAGGATATAAAATGCAGATTTATTTTCACAGCCTTCTTTGATTATATTTACCAAGGGTGCCAATAGTTCTGACAACGACTGTATATGGCATAAATTGTATCTTTTCTTCATAATAATATCAACAAGTTGTTGATATTTATATCAAGCTGAAGATTTAATGTAGGGAGACCAGGTTTGGTTGTAACATGGGGAGAGTTGTAACACCGCCAATTCCACCAAATAGGGATAAGCTAAGAGTCCTATGACCATTTCATTATCAACCCACTTCCTCTCAGATCCCATACGAATGGTCGTCAAGGCTGTAAATAGGTACATGCAGGTTTTATAGGCAAGAATATTATATTAAAACTATATTTTGTTTAGTACTTAAACTTTCGGAAATAAAATCATATACAGTACAGTCCAAAAGTTTGGAACCACTAAGATTTTTAATGTTTTTAAAAGAAGTTTCATCTGCTCAACAAGGCTACATTTATTTAATTAAAAATACAGTAAAAAACAGTAATATTGTGAAATATTATTACAATTTAAAATAACTGTGTACTATTTAAATATATTTCACAAGGTAATTTATTCCTGTGATGCAAAGCTGAATTTTCAGCATCATTACTCCAGTCTTCAGTGTCACATGATCCTTCAGAAATCATTCTAATATGCTGATTTGCTGCTCAAGAAACATTTATGATTATTTTCAATGTTGAAAACAGTTGTGTACTTTTTTTTTTTTTTTTTCAGGATTCCTTGATGAATAGAAAGTTCAAAAGAACAGCATTTATCTGAAATACAAAGCTTCTGTATCATTATACACTACCGTTCAAAAGTTTGGGGTCAGTAAGAATTTTTATTTTTATTTTATTTTTTTTTTTACAGTTTTTACTGTATTTTTAATTAAATAAATGTAGCCTTGGTGAGCAGACGAAACTTCTTTTAAAAACATTAAAAATTTTAGTGGTTCCAAACGTTTGGACTGTACTGTAACTTATATTAGATTAAATTGGAATTTCTGATCTGTGTTGATTTCTGAAATATGATGCAAATTTCATAGTAAAAATAAATAAATGTGATCTAATTTCAAACCATTATGCTAATACAGCTTAACACTGGCTGACAGGGGTGGGGTTAGCTGTAACACCTCTTTAAAAAGTGTTCCCCTTACATAAAACTAAGAACAGTTTCTTTTTTTTACTAATCTTACAGAATGCCTAGACAGTGGAAAAGAATGACAGATAGAGCTGTACCAGCCAACTTACCCAGTGTTACAACTTACCCCGGTAGTGTAGATTGAAACAAAGACACATATATTTGACATCAACTCATAAGGGCTGTGATATTCTTGCAGAGGTTTGAATGGGTGTTTTTTGTAGTAAACAAATGTGGGTACTTTGAATAAAAGTTTGAGCACTCTAGTTAAAAAAATCAGCAAGTTACAAATGCTGAAGCAAAAAGTGTTACAACCATACCCGCTCTCCCCTACAACCTCAAATAATAGAAACTGGTCAGACTAACCTGAAGTTCAAGCACAATGTCACAGGAGGACATGACAGCAGGAGCACTGATGCATGAAATCAACTCAACACGTTAGTCATCATGTGATGGTGAACCGTGAACGTGAAGCTCAAAGGAGAAGCAGAAAACTCGACTTTACTCTGAGTCAGGAGTTTCCCGGAGAGCCGAGCTGCAGAAGTGAACCCAGAAATAGCAAGACGGATCAAGACGTGATCAGCTGTGACTGACGATGACATCTCGGCACGCGATGCTCCGTTCCAGGATGATGAAGAACGGTATGGCTCCTGAATCAACCTGCTTCTGATCACACATGACACGACTGATTGCTGTCTGACCTCCTAATGAGGAGGAAACACAACAGACTGACGAGAATCAAACCCCAAACACACATGAGATCTCATCAATATCTCAGTTGTTTCTCCTAGACATCTGTGACATTGTCTCTTGCTTATCAGATATTTCCCCTGAGATCAAGACCTCCATTACGCACCTCAAAATACTGAAATTCAAAATGTGTGGATCTACCAAAACATTTCATCCTATATTTTGCATGAAAATGCATCTTACAATGAATACCATTGATTACGATTTCACTTTTTTAACTTTAATTAGTGTGTAATGTTGCTGTTTCAGCATAAACAACATCTGCAAAGTTACGACGCTCGAAGTTCAATGCAAAGGGAGAGATTTCTTTTTACAGAAATCGCTATTTAAGGATTACAACAAATGGCTGGTAGGAACTACAACACGCTTTCTTCCCAGGTTAGTGACATCACAAACCCCAACATTTACATAAACCCCGCCCCCAAGAACATGCAACAAAAGGGGGCGGGGCCATGTTGGGCTGCTATAGAGAAGAGGAAGAGTTGTTGTAGTATGTGTTGTTGTCATGCTGTCATTTTACGCCAGACTGCTTCACAAACGAGAGTCAATTCAACACTGAATTTGCACAAAAGATGAACATGACAAATTTGTCAAGCTATAATAAATGATTTGTGGAGTATTTTGAGCTGAAACTTCACAGACACATTCTGGAGACACCAGAGACTTATATTACATCTTGTGAAAGGGGCATAATAGGTCCCCTTTAAGATAATTTTGTGTTGTTACATTACTTTTATGACATTATATTATCATATGTTCATTTATTATTTTCATTATAAATATATTTTCATTAACAATTAAGATTAGTTTTATTTTCATTATTACTGTAACATATCTGGTTAGGTCTTTTATTATTAAAATTAATAATGGATAATAAAAAGTAAATAATCATTAGAGAAAATAACATTTTAAAATTGTTATATATTAATTAAAAAAAATTAAACAACAATAAATATATATAATAATATATATTTTTGCTTTACAGTAATAAGAATTCAGGACATAAATATAGGGAATACATTTTCTTATTTAAAGTGCACTTTATTTTCCTTTGGTCCTGAAGTGAAATATGAGTGGGACATTTTCTTGACAAATTTAACAAAAACAAAAATCATTCAGCCATTTGTGATCACGCATGACGTGATATGACATGAAAGGTGGAGGTAGAAAGAGAGAGAGAGAAAAAGAGAGAGAGTGGACGAGTGAGAGTGAGTGCATGAGAGGAACACAGAGAGTCTCTCACAGCCACAACATTGGTGTTTTCTCTCTCTGTCCTGCTCTCTCCACATCGACTCGTTCATGATTTCTGTCTTCAACTATGGATCTGTAAGGATGAACTCTGTGGACGTCAGGAGTCAGGAAAACTGCTTTGAAAACCCCATGAAGAGCTGAAGAAACACTTCATCCAGGAATTAAACACAACAGATCATCATGGATCTTTCATTTATGGCTGCGCAGGTATGAGATGTTTGACATTATAAAGATACAAGCTTTCTACGCACATCAACCTGTTCACTTTGAAACGGTGCAGCATGTGAGTTTAGAGCTGAAAGATCCTCATCATCCACTGAGATGATTCCAGATCTTTTGACAACTTCTTTATGTGCGCAGTTTAACCAATGACTTGTGTGTGTGTGTGTGTGTGTGTGTGTGTGTGTGTGTGTATTTACACTCACTGGCCACTTTATTAGGTATACCTGTTCAGCTGCTCATTAATGCAAATATCTAATCAGCCAATCACATGGCAGCAACTCAATGCATTTAGGCATGTAGATGATCTGCTGAAGTTCAAACTGAGCACTTTGCAAACACCATTTATGTCTTATTTGATGGAATTAAACTTAAAAGTGATTTTTTTTCAACATGCATCACATTACACAGGTACGTCACATGTCACTGAAGAAGAAGAATGGTCATTTTTAGACACTTCAGGCATTTAGAGTGTGTTTTATCAAGACAAGATTGATTGTATATCATCGTCGCTGAAATGCACATCAGACGCAGATAAATAAATGCATCTATTTTTCTTCCGATGACTTTTTGAATGTGACGATAATACAAGAGTGATTGCAAATGAGCGCAGCACACTCCATTAACCTACTGGGAGAAAAGTGATTCATGAATCGAACATTGTGATAAACTCTATTGTTTTGAGATGGGCACAAATAATATGACTCCCATGAGGCAGTTCAGCATCTGCCATGAACACAACCGGACAGCAGGTGCTGAATAATCACAACTTTCCAACATCATCACTCAGCGAATGTCTCGCAGCAGCCCGACGGCTCACGTTTCACGCAGCAGGAATGAATCTTCTGAAGCAAACGTGTCAGATCGGCCCCTGGCGGGCATCAGCGTGGCACCAGTGACCCTCCAGTGTCACTTCCTCTTCGCTTGTTTACTGCCGTGAGTGCCAGTGGTCGATTTGACACAGACACACACAGAACAACCACTGTTTTACACTTTATTCATCACAAAATGAGAAAGTGCAGGCTAAATTAGAAGATGAGGATATAAAAGCATGTTGAAACTATTACTGGAGCATGAACACTGTAAAAAACGATTTAAAAAATAGATCAGTGTTTCATAAGAAAATACTATTTCAGCTTTCTACTTCAAAATTTCATGCTTAATTCAGTGTGTTACTTGCCATTTCTTTGTAATTATATGGGGAATTTACAAGCAATTCCTTTATATACTACTACAGTTTGTATTACTATTTTGAATTAGATTTTATTTTTATATTTTCAGTTTCATTATATATTTTTTTAGTAATTTATGTGATTTTGTCATTTGTTTTTAAAATAATATTTACATTCAAAGTTACATTTATTTTTATTTCAGTTTTAATTTGGATTTATTTCCAGTTAGTAATTGTATTGCTTCACCTGCAACTTATTTCATTTATTTAGGTTAAAATTTATTTTTATTTAAGCTTAAATTCAGATTTCCAGTTAGTAATTTTGCTGCTTCAAAATATGCATATTTCATTTATTTATAAGTTACATTTATGTTTATTTCAGCTTTAATTTTTGTTTATTTCCAGTTAGTAATTTTACTGCTTCAGCATAAAATTATTTCATTTATGTAGGTTAAATTTATTATTTCAGCTTTAATTTTTATTAATTTCCAGTATTTTTACTGCTTCAACTTATTTAATTTATTTATAGGTAATTTCTATTTCAGCTTTAATTTTATTTTAGATCAACTTAGTAATTTTACTGCTTCAACTTAAACTTATTTCATTAAGTTGCAAAGGCAACTTTTCTAATTTTCCTTTAGTTCAATTTTTTAATCTAATTTTTATATTTTATTTTATTTCAGTTTTATTTTAATACCAAAATTAATTTATTTTTTGTAAACGATAATAATGTGAAGATGCATTTAGTTCATGAAGTATCTGGACACTTATAAATATGTCTTTATTTTCAAAACTGCATCTATTACACCTGTTTCAATTGCAAAGTGTGTCTGTGCATCTTCCTTCAGAGTAAATTATCTAATGCAATGGCATTCATACATTTTTAATACATTTTGGGGTCACTGTACAGTGTACAATACTGTGGGGGTCATGTAAACTGATGCATTTCATGCTGTCAGGTTTATTTATGACCTAGTCATGAATCCAGTACTTGAAAAATGAGAACGGAGCACTATGAGAACAGGAATTGCTTGCATTAGTAATTTATGAATTGTATTTCAGTGGCGTGCTGTTTGGAGCCGCCGCCGCGCCGTACGGCTGGTTATACTGATGCTTCAGACACACGTTCTGCTCCCTGTGGAGTTTCTCTCGTGGAGCTTCGTGTCTTTTTGTGGATTCAGAACATCTGACGTGACCTTCCTCGGAGCTGCAAGAAACAGCGCTGTGACACCGTGACCTGTTATAAAAACAAGCTCATGTGTTGAAGTTACCTCAGCTATCAATAGGCCTATATTTAGAACTACATCCCCATACATTACATAGACACTCAAGCCTCATCATTTATACTTGCTTGAAGCTTGTATCATAAAGACAAAATTAACAAATATCATGTAAATACCATGGCAGATACATTTTTAAAAAGATAAAAAGACTTTCATTCTTCTTCAGAACATGAATGAAGATCTTTTTGATTAAATCTGAGAGATTTCTGTCCCTTCAATGACTGCCTTTGCAACAACCATTTTGATGCTACAAAAACTTCATAAAGAGATCGTAAATCTAATCCATATGAAATCAAGTGGTTTAGTCCAAATATTCTGATGAAACTCAATCACTTGTTTTTTTTTTTTTTCATCAGTAGCTCAACCAAACATGAATGATGCACAAGAACAAACCTCCTCAAGCTCAAACGTGCTGCGTAACCATTGAGGTTCATTCTCGAGAGTTGAACACAAAAGTAGCTCCCCTCCACTATAATATGGAAACAACTATTTTATAATTTATAATATACTGATCACACTGCACAAAAGTACTGTGCTTCCTTTGTATTTTTGTCTTGTTTTCCGGTGCAAATGTCTTAAATCAAGATGTATTTGCTGGAGATGCAAAATGGCATAAAATAAGAAGTCTTGTTTTCTGTGAAATTGATCAATATGAAGCGAGTTTGTAATTAAAACCAAAACAAATCCCTGTCAATGGGCTCAAAAAAAAAACAAAAAAAAAAAAACAGCTTAATTAAAAGGGAAGTTTTCATAACTCGTTGACATATTTGTTCTTGTTTTAGGCATTAATTTTGTTATTTTTTTAGGACACCATTTTATATTTGAACCTCAAGTAAATGTATCTTGATTCAAAGATGTTTAGATATTTGTACTGGAAAATAATAATAATAAAAAAATTCTATATATATATATATATATATATATGTATATATATATATATATATATATATATATATATATATATATTTTTTTTTTTTTTTTTTTTTTTTTTTTTTTTTTTTTTTGCAGTTCATGCAACATTTAATGCCATAACTTTATGAATTTAAGACTTTCTGCTCTGATAAAAGACCTTAATTTGTGTAAGGGGCGAATTAAGACTTTTTAGGACCCGCAGAAACCCCGTTTATAATGTTTAATGTTTATATTATTAAAATATTTTTTATATTTAGCCTTTTTTATTATTTTTATGAAAATTAAGCATATTTACACCTAAATTCTCATTAATGTAATGCAAAAATTTAAATATTTAAATCAACTTTAAATCTTTATCATGATAGTATTTGTTTCACTACATTTAATTTATACTAATTTTAATAACCATATATAGAGTATATAAAGTATAGAGCTATAAAATTAATTAGGAGAGCAGCTCTGATCATTTAATGAGAAATATTTGAGCTCATATTGAGACTTCTGACTTTTCTTCAGCTAATCTGAGCTTTGAGACATTATTTAGATTTCATCTGAAGAGTGGTAAATTGAGCAGTAAATTACCTGCTGCACTAACATCCGTACAATCAGCCCGTATAGCAAACTGAAGGAAACAAGAGCCATTATTAGGACAGCAGGAAATGGAGTTATTATATCAATCATCTTCTTATCCTCTGATTCATACGATCGTGGACTTAACTGAATCAGCGAGAGCTCTATTGAGTCACAGCAACAAACTGAAGGACAAAACATCTGATTTACAGCAGACCTTCCCACATGACATGCATGAATAATGGATAGAAAATTCATATTTATGAGCTTCACAGGTTCTTCTTGTTGAGTCATGTGTCAGTCTAGCTCAGCAATCATCTACTCTTTCCTTTTTAGACTTTCAATTTGGTAGATGTCACTTTTTTTTTATTGACTTGCCATAGAAGCACTTTTCACTATCCTATAAACTTCTGTTCCTACATGTTTCTCATTCAATATTCTTTTTCAATGGGATATAAACAAAATTCATGAAAACATAAGCATAATAAACAAGCAAGATTATCAGAACTGATCTCTAGCATATTCAAAGGATAAACCACATCTGCATGAAACTCTGAAATTGATATTGTTCCTTAGAAATATTCCTGATGCTTCACAGATGTGCCGCCTGCCCTCCGTCTGACTGAGCTGATGTGCGTTCAAGAAAATATCACTTTTACCCTCAAACCTTGTTTCTTCTTCTAGTGGAAGTCGGTCATGTTGTTGCTTGAGGTCTGTTTCCATCTCTTCCTCTTCTCCGCTCTAGTTTCCTGTCACAAACATCACAACGCCTCACTGGAGATCCTGCTGTTGATCAAGTGAGGTTGAAAACTACACCTTTGCAGATGAAATTGCCGTAATAACTGTTAAAAATGGCTTTTCAATCACAGATGATGAAAAAGATGACCCAGACATGCTAAAATGTACAAAGTTTAAATAACTTTCCTGAACTCTCTGAAACGCCTCCATTGTAGTCTTGAGTTTTCTTCCAGGAATGAACACTTCACAATATTCCTCATTTACATAATTCATATGCAGAATAAAGGGGCGGGGCCTGGTTGAGTTAGTTAGTAGTGTGTTGAAACTGGCGGTTATGGTAAGGGGCGGTGCATTTCCCAAACACTCTCGAGGTGCTTGACCAATCACTACACACTGCTCCAGCTGACCAATCAGAGCACTTTGTGCTTTTCAGAAAGAGGGGCTTCATAGAGAGGAACTAAACAGAGCGTTACTGACAGACTGGGAAGAGAGGAGCTGCAACAATGGAGAATATGAGGAAAATAATGTATTTTTGAACATTCAAGCATGAAAACCTGTTTTAGCAGAGCCCAAAAACAAAATCAAGACTTTGTAAAAGGGTATAATAGATCTATAATAGATTAAGCAGTATGCTAGTATTCTACCCAAACACAGCCACAGAGTTATACACTCCATGGTATCGCTGCCCTAAAATGACCCTGTTTCTCCCTGAAACGTATCTGAGCATGACATGGGAATCAGTTTTAGTGTGTGTGCATTCGCTAAGAGCTCGTGCAGGGGAACACGACACCTGCTCAGGGCTTTCCAGCACATCCGTGGCCGTCCGTCTGGAAACACATCTTTCTGCCACAGGCTAATGTTCTTCTGAAAGGAAAGCTCTTTTATAAAGTCACAGCAGCATTTTGGTCAAAACACATTAAAGGAGATTCGAGATTTAAACTCATATAAACATTTTACTTCAGTAAAGTCATGCGTAGGCATGATGTAACATACAGTGGCCTCTTCGACACTTTCTTTGATATTTTTCTTATACATTCAGACATTAAATGTGACTTCAGTGTCGAAATACTTTCAGGGCCACTGTATTTTCCACTTGAGTAATTCAGTACAGAAGTAGGTCAATTATATTAGAAAAGCTCATTAGCATGATGAAGAGCTGAATGGTTTGTGGATTTAATTCACATTAAGACCAGAATAGTGAAGGCGTCTTTGAAAGAAATGCATTTTTCATACGGCTGTAATGAAGCTTTTGTTTAAAGCTCTTTCCATTGTCGTCCGTCCCTTCATGCGCAAGTTACATTTCTATTCCAGCTTTAAAGGCTTAAATATTGAAATGACATTATAAAACTGTGAGTGGGTGTGTTTTAATGTTGAATTTTTCCATATCTCCATGAGTTCAGACTGTTCCTTACAACTGTGCATAAATAAAATATTGTTGTTTTTATTAATAATGCATGGTAAGGAAAGACAGACGGACGGATAGACAGTTAAATAGATAAGCAGATAAATATGGATGGATGCATGGATGGATGGATAGATGATAGACAGATAGTTAAATAGAAAAACAAATGAATAGGGATGGATGCAAGATAGATAGTTAAATAGAAAAACAGATAAATATAGGGATGGATGGATGGATGGATGGATGGATGGATGGATGGATGGATGGATGGATGGATGGATGGATGGATGGATGGATGGATGGATGGATGGATGACAAATAGAGAGATGGATGGATGATAGATGATAGATAGTTAAATAGATAAACAGGTAAATAGGGATGGATGATGGATGGATAGAAAAACATAAATAGGGATGGATAGTGGACTGATGGACAAATAAAGAGATGGATAGATGGATGGATGGATGGATGGATGGATGGATGGATGGATGGATGGATGGATGGTTACATAAAAAGGGAAATAGGGATAGATAGATAGATAGATAGATAGATAGATAGATAGATAGATAGATAGATAGATAGATAGATAGATAGATAGATAGATAGATAGATAGATAGATAGATAGATAGATACATACATACATACATACATACATACATACATACATACATACATACATACATACATAGATAGATAGATAGATAGATAGATAGATAGATAGATAGATAGATAGATAGATAGATAGATAGATAGATAGATAGATAGATAGATAGATAGACAGACAGACCTCATCAGCTTCCGTCCTTCATGAGTAAAGCGATAATGTTCGGCTTTATCCAGCACTCTACAACCCGTTTTACTCATGCATTTACTGATTGTCTGGCAGAATCAATAAAGTACAGTGCTGTGATCAGCGAGGTGAACGGTTCACGTCCTCTGTAATGTGTAAACACAGAGGTGTCTCATCATTAGCATGAGATAAACGAGCAGAGTTAGTGTCTCACTCATCAATACTACACTGCTAAAGTCTGACCTTTCAAGAGATTGCATTAGTGTCTGCCCACTTTTTCACCAGCGTTGGTTCTGAAAGTATTTTTTCCATTCATTTCTCCCATGTGCATTAAAGTGCAAAATTAAGCCATGAACCAAACCAACCAGCAATGAGGACTCATTAGAACATTACAAACTTTAATCTGAAGCAAAAAAATATTTGAAAAAACTACAATCCCGTGAAGCATTGCAAATTACAAAAAAATATTCATGTACATTTCTTGATTATAGAAACTTTTTTTTTTTTTTTTTCTTTTAAGATTATTGCAAAATATGCACATATAGACAGCTCTTTTAAAGCAATTTCCTTGCCACAACTCTGATTGGTGGAATTTTCTGTACATGCATCAGTATATGCATCATGGGTAATGTAGTTTTTCACCATGAATTCCTCTGTTAAACACTAATATTTAAAAAAAATAAGTTGTTTTAATGCAAACAGACTGCTTTAGCAAAAGCAAATACTATCAATTAACAACCTATATATTCCAGAAAGACTGTCTTTAAAGGTTTATGCATTCTCATTAAAATTCTTCTTCCTTCCCAAAACCGAATGTTGGCTATTTAATACTGACATGCTTAGCATGTTTACATCATTAAAAAGTTTCACCCCTAATAAAATGAATATTACTTTTAAAAATGCATTTAAATTTTCCTGCTTAAAACCACATATTGTAGTTACCAGCAGGAGACATACTAACCAGCCAAAGGGCTGCAAACTCTCTATAGCATGTGGTAATAGTGTCTGTGACTGTGTGAATGATAATTAATTTAGCCAAGGAAGAAAAGGCTTTCTGGGTTATTTAAAAAAAAAAAAAAAAAAAAAAAATTATATATATATATATATATATATATATATATATATATATATATATATATATATATATATATATATATATATATATATATATAAATCGCAGACGATTCCTGCATTCAAGGCACATATTTACATTTTATCAGGGAAAGCAAGAAGTCTTTCTCAGAGGCATCATACTGTATGTACAGTACAGATGGAACAAGGCTTTTTATTGCTCCAGCAGCCTGTGCTGTTGGGCTTTGATTGTCTCAACCAACAAATCACTCTCACTTCCCACTTCCTAAATATTTATGGCACATTAATTCAGCCCCAGTTCCCTCTGCGGGCCTCGCGTGCATGTGTGGGGAAACACGCTTCTCGTGTCTAACAATTGTCATGAGACAGTTCTCCTTTAACTGTGCCATTCGAAACAGATATGAAGATGCTCTGGGAAATATTTTCTGGCAGAACAACAACATTCGTGAGATATGGTCTGCTCGAATTCAGTTTTCGTGTTGATGTGCTTTGATGATTCAACACATGGTTTTACTCCTCAGTGCCTGCAGCAGGATTTGTTCAGGCTATATAAAGGTATTCTTCAAATGCAATGCATAAAATAAAACTACAAACCCAACAATGTTATTTGTGGTGTTTGCTAAGGCAAGTATTACTATCATTATTACTCATTTAAGTTTTGTGATGTGATCAGTGATGCACGATACTAAATTTCTCTGCCGATAATCGATTATCTCGATTAACTCTAACTCCTCGTAGAGCTTTGAAGCTAGAACCTCCAAACCTTGGTCAGACCTTCAGACTGTTTTGACTTTATCTTTTCTAACTGATCCGACTTATGGTTCTGTCTGTCTGATCTGTCTGTCTGTCTTAGCTAGCTTTTAAAACTACTAAACTAAAACGAAAATCTAAACTGAAAACCTTCATACTTCAAGCTTTTAAAACTTCTTCAAACTTTCTGGTCAGGCTTTCTCAAACCAACTTTAAAGTTTGTCTCGACTGACTTTTTTATCTAGTTCAGAATGATATCTACCGATATAGTTTGATTTTCTTAAAGAAAAAGAAATCTCTCCAAAATAATGCAGTAAACTATACAGGGGACCCTTTCATTTGGTACATTATTATAATATTAGAGTTTAAAATCAAATAAAAAAAAAAATAAATAAAAAAAAAAATGTTCTGTCCCCTTTTGATTGATAGAACAGTAGCTGTTTTTAAACAATTGGCCGATTACCAATAGTGAAAATAATTGCTTTTATCGGTTGATACCAATATTATATTGATTACTGATACAGATACATTAGTGCATCTCTAGATCAAACCTCAACAAAACAGGTAGAAAAAAAAAATAAAAATCTTATGCCTTGCATTAAACTACAAAACCAGCAATGTTATCTGAGGTGTTTGCTAAGGGGGGGTGGGTGCATTGGAGACCTGCATGCAGACAGGAACGGGGTCCCCAATGCAGGTCCAGGAACTCGGGCAGCCACGGAGGATCAGGTGCCACAGGTGCCACGGGTAGTAAGGTGCCACGGGCAGCCATGGCAGGTCAGTAGTGCCAGGAATCCATGGCGGGTCAGGTGGCTCGGGCAGCCACGGCAGGTTAGGTGGTTCGGGCAACCATGGCAGGTCAGGTGGCTTGGACAGACACGGCAGGTCAGGTGGCTTGGGCAGCCATGGTAGGTTAGGTGGTTCGGGCAACTACGGCAGGTCAGGTGGCTTGGGCAACCACGGCAGGTCAGGTGGCTTGGGCAACCACGGCAGATCAGATGCAGTGGCCGGCCCCAGTGAAACAGAGTCTGTAGATGACCACGGTGGGTCAAAGTCCATAAATGGCCATAGGGAGTTATAGTCCATAGACGGCCATAGCAGCTCAGAGGCAGCTCAGAGGGGCAAGGAGCTCGGGTGGTGCCGGCAGGGCAAGATGCTTGGGAAGTGCAAGAACGGCCTGTGGGGAGGCCTCTGGGAGTTGAAGGATGAAGGAAGCTTTCTTCCTCCTCTTCCTCCTTTTACATGGGTGAGGCAGTGGTTTCGTGCCCACTTCCTCTGTGGACTCAGGAGCGGACTCACGGGCTGGAGCAGGTTCTGTGGAGGTAGGAGTGGCCATCTTGTCCATCGACACAGGTGGTTTAAAGTACGTTTCAAAGCTGGCTCGAGAGCGAAGCGACCGGCGGGCTTGAGAGCGAAGCGACTGGCAGGCTTGAGTGCGTAGCTGGCGGAGGTTTCGGAATGCCAGCTGCGTGTGCTGTAGTCAGTGGAGGATCATTCACACTGGAGCGTAACCCCCTCCACTCTCTGACAAATCCAGAGATGTGGCGTGGCTCTGGGCGATCAGCGGAGATGTGACGTGACTCTGGGCGATCAGCGGAGACGTGACGTGGCTCACGGAGATTGACTGTGACTTGACTTGATTCAGGATACCCAGTACTGACTTGACTTGGTGTTGTGGTGATGGTGGCCGCCATTTTGTGAGTGTCCTTTGGCGCGGCGGTCATTACGGGATTCAGTGAGATGTTGCATTTCTCTGTGACACCCACAGTAAACAGAGAACCAACAGACAACAAAGCATAGTCCATAAAGCTGCTAAGTGATGAACGTGGTCCCTCTCATCTTAATTTATTCTGGAGAGGTTGGTTGACGCCATCACAAAAAAAAAAAAATCAGTTAGTGCACAGTCAGGCAGATCAGAGAAGTAAGCAATGTCCAAATATTCCTTCACATATTCCTCTAACGATCGTGTGCCCTGCGTACTCCACAATAACAATTGTGTAATGTTCATACCGGACAAATGCACTCTAGGAAAGCTGCTGGATCATGGTGGGGGCGAAGTCTTCTGTAATGATGCGGGACTCATGGTAAGATCCATTTGCAGCTTTATTGAAGTTAGAGTGGTCGTACAGGCAGGGTCAGACAGAAGCAAACAGGAATCACAAGGAACAGGCAGAATCGTGGTCAGAATACAGGCAATGGTCAAAGGCAGGCAGATATCAATCACGAAACAGGATAACAAGGCAAGGGTCAAAGGCAGGAACAGGAACAGACAGGGAAATAGGATAAACACAGGATAACGCTTGGAATTGACACACAGGGTAATCAAGACTTCCCGGTGAGGTGGTGTGAGTGAAAGTCCTTTATAGTCCTGGTAATGAGCTGCAGCGGTGTGGAGTGTGTCAATGTGACTGGCAGAGAGGATGATGGGGAATGTAGTCTGGGAAGAGACAGGAACAGACGGTGATCATAACACTTAGGAACATAGGAACACAAAAGCAACTGCATAGCAACCACTCAAAACACCCTAGCAACCACTCACACCACCCTAACAACCAATTAGAATATCCAGCCAACATATAGCAACATCCTAGAAACCACCCAGACTACACTCTAAAAAATGCTGGGTTGTTTCAAACCAGCCCAACTTTTGGGTTCAAAAAAATTTTGATAAAAAATTTAAACCAACCTGTTGGGTTTGTCCATATTTTACCCATTAGACTTGTAGCCACCCAGGCTACCCTAGCAACCACCCTGACCACCCAAGCAACTGCATAGCAACGCTCTAGCAGTCACCCAGCATAGTTTAAAAATCTAGTTTAAAATCTTGCACAGCATAACCAGTGAAAAGTGACGTTGAACTCTCTATCTTTCAGCTTCCAATGATGAGCGGTGCTTTCATGGACGCGTCTCCCATGGACGACTGCAGCACAGAGCACTCGCTCTTCAACTCGTCTGCCAGCGTGAACGCAGCGCCCCCTGCCTCAGCACCGGCACAACAGGAGGAGCAGCAGCACATGTCCAGCGATGCCGTCTGGCTGTGGATAGCCATCATTGCCACCATCGGGAACATCGTAGTGGTTGGAGTCGTTTATGCTTTTACTTTCTAAGGACAGAAGGATCAATAGAACACTTATGGTGAAGATGCAGTTTCAGTTATTTTTACTATTTTTTAATGTTCGTATCACCATCCTGAGACCTCAAGCCCTACATGCACATGGGGGACGAACAGTAGCCGCATTTGCTGTTTTACCCATTTCACTTGAAATGGGCCTCGCAACAGAAGGGGCCTCCACTTGTGCTGGAAAAAGAGCCCCGACCCCACTATCACACAGCGAACACAAACAGGGTCAGAAAATGAAGGGGGCTTGGGCCAAAAATGCCACCAAAATTAATAAAAATGCTTTCAAAACCAAGATATGGAGAAAAAAATGGTGAAAAACAAAAGTGCTGTTTTCCCAAATATCAGCACATTAGCAAATGTGATATTGATTTAATACAACAATTCAACAAACAATAAGTTGACTTACATTTTAGGCACAATAGTGTCAATATTGTCTGTTTTTCCTCTTTTTTGCCAACAAAAAATAGTTCCAACCACTAGAGCCATTGCGCATCTCTGAGCAACATTCAGTTTAGCTACAGAATGAATCCTCGTTTTTGAACAAATCACTCTAATGAATGACTCATTTACTTACCCTCAAGTTGTTCCAAACCTGTATGAGTTTCTTTCTTCTGCTGAACACAAAAGAAGATATTTTAAAAAATGTATTGATTACCAAACAGTTAAACTTCCATAATAGGAGAAAAGGTATGATGGAAGTCAACGGCTACTGTCAACTGCTTGATTACCAACATTCTTTAAAATATCTTCTTTTGTTTTCAGCAGAAGAAAGAAACTCGTACAGGTTTTGAACATTAGGGTTATAATAAATGATGACAAAATTTTATTTTTTTGGGGGGTGAACTATCACTTTAGACAATGATTTTCCGCCACCTGCTGGCACTTAGTATTATTTCATTTTAGCTGAGTGACTGAGAGGCGAAGTTTGAATGCTGTTTTTGTTGTATGTTATGATTGCAACAATAGTTCTGGTTAAAGAGATAGAATGCGTTTATAATTAGAAAGAGTATGGCTGTCAAAATGGTTAAATTCGAATTTTATTTAATAATAATATTTGAATTGTATTCAAATTTAAAAGGAATAATTTCAATAAGGGAAAAAAAAAAAATCTTTGGCTTGTCTCCTGAGACATTAAAAATATTAATGCGCTGAATTAAATTGTTTACTCAAATGTTTATTCTCCGATTGTTTCTTCCAAATTACAAAGGCCACTTCTGGGGACAAATCAAATAATTAAATTCACTGAAAGAATTGGTCATCCCTAAATGTCCCCAGAGACACAGACGCAGGTCATTAAAGCTGCCGGGGTATTTCTGTGTAGCGCCAACCAGGGTTATTATAGTTAACTAAAACCATAAAATAAATAAATAAATAAATAATAATAAAAAACATATTTGTTACTTGAATTACAATAAACATTAAGTGACTTATTTGATAGTCATATATATAGTAGTCATATAATGACTGATTATACAGTATGGCCAACAGTCATATAATCAGTCAAATCTATATTCTGTTTTCAAACTTATTAATTTCAGATTAATCCAATCTGATAAAGACAATTGAAACATCATGTTATCTCTCATCTGATATAAACATCACATAATTATCCATATCACTCTTCCTAAACTTTGAACTGTGAAAACATACTTCTTCAAACTTGACTAAATGATGAAAAATCATTTAGTCTATTGCTGAAGTCACCATTATTCATTCTAGATAAATGATGTGTTATGTTCAGACAGGACAGATCATGAACACATGGATGCTACTTCGCTCAGTATACAGTAACATCATAAGATTTACAGTAACATATTATACTCAAAACACAATGTGCATGAATTTTCGCCATTATAATTCATGTTTTACAAGGTTTTGGTGGACTTATTAATTTATTTGTGAAGCCTGTCTGACTGTATTCATGGTATAAAATGATTTAAGCTGTCAACAAATGCGATTTGGAAATTACAGAGAATCTGTAGAAAGTGAAAGCTCAGTTTGTTATGTATAGTTTATTTAAGAGAACAGTTTTTATTTTTCAAAATAACATTTGAATGATTCTGTTTCTGTTGTAACTTGAAACATGCCATTTACTATTAAAATTTTAATAGCTAATGTTCTTCAATTTCCCTGTCATCTATTCCGGAATCCAGAAACGATGCACAGATGATTATGTTTGTATCAGCAGCGTCTGATGGAGTCAGTGATGATTTCAGACCTCAGCTGGATGAAATATGAACCCGATATATTCATTATGAGCCCATATGAATATGATGTTTTCCTTTTTAACAAGCTCTATTTATACACAATATTGGCAGCTGGATCAATCTAGAGTTATTCATGAGCTCTCATATTCCTCAGCTGTCACTCAAATGATCTGATACATGCATGATGGATAATTTAGATCAACATAAATTGCATTCCTCCCAGGATGCATCTGTGCTGACAGCTCTGTATATGTTAAATGAGTCCATAAGTACCAGACTTTACTAGACCGAATCACTGCAAATCTGGTCAGCAAATTTCTGTGCGCAAAATAACTAGTTTTAACATTTAAAATCATTTAAATGGTCTGTTGTCCTTCAACTTTTAGCTTGAATAATCTAAAAACTCTCATATTATCAGACTGATTATGGCGGTGATTGATTGGCATATTTGGCAACATGTTTACACCAGTCGTGAAACTTCTGCTAGAACTATTACTGAAAAAAAGAAACTCCTGAAGAAAAACCTCTCAATGTTTCCATGATCGTAGCTCTGGGTTCATACAGCAGCGCCTCATGATGAGATGATTCATTAAAGCTGTCTGTTTGTGCTGATGTAAGAGTTTCATGTGCTGATGCTACACATTCATTTCAGTCCGTCGGGTTTAATTATATCCAGAAAAATAAATGAAAACCTTATGAAACAATACATGAAATCTAACAGCCAAAACACACATGATCAGCTCATTGGAGGAATGTACAGCTCAAACAATACAAGAAGAGAGAGAGAATAAAAAAACAAAAACAAACCCCAGAAATGTCTACTTCATGTGATGATGTCTTGTATAATCGCCTTTGGTCAAGCTTTTGAAAGAAACAAAGGAGAGGTTAGGATTTCTTACAAAGAGGCACAAGTAGGTAAGTAAATAAATCAGTAAAAATAAATAGTCATAAGTACAGTAACTGTATTTTACTAATCACAGACAGAAGATCTGCGCCTTCCAACACTAAATGTGACCCAGCAGGGGGCGCTGATGCTTAAAGAATAAACTTTAACCAATATAACCTGAATGACTGATGAAATTAAAGTTCATGGCGACCATGTCTATTAAGCTCTAAAAAGGACAAAAACACCATAAAAGTATCACATTGTTGCAACTCCTCTCTTCCCAGTCTGAATAGGATACAATTTAAAAACACTGCTTAACACGTATGTCACAATAAAAGCATGTCATGTTCATCCCTTCATGTCACTCTAACAGAAAAAGCACATTATCTTTCTCTTTAACTCTTTGTCCAACATTTATTGACACAAATTTTAAATTGGCATAATCAATTTTTAGTGCTTTGATGCAGTTTTATGAGCAATTAAACAGGTTAAAGTACAAAATAGATGCAGATATAATGTATGTAGCTTACACAGCTATGGATGTATATGTCTGATAGTGTCATTACTTATTAAAAAAATCACTGAAACAAATCTCTGAAGTTCATAATGTATAATTGAATGCACATCTATTCATGTATTCAGTGTTTGTCAAAACATTGTAGGTTTACAGTGTGTTTTTATTTAGGTGTAAATTATTGTCCATACAAGATATTGGTATTCTTCATTAGATTTTATTTAATCCACTTTCCATTCTCAATTGGGTAAGCACATAAAAAGCCAGTAAATAAATTTAATTAAATAATAGGTTTAAGACATTATTGTTAAGGATGCTGGTGTAGAGAGACGAGGCAGATACGGATTTCCACAATAGTACGAGACTTTAATTAACACAGGGCAGGAACACCAAACATACATTAAACACAACAGAGAACGGACAAGGAGTGCAGGGAGTGAGTGCATTATAAAGGGAGTGCAGATAATAGAGTCCAGGTGCAGGTGATCTGTGATGATGAGGAGCTGACGAGGGAAGTGAGTGCAGGTGATGAAACAGGAGGATCATGGAATATGGAGTCCAGGAAGACCAGGGATCTGTGACAGTACCTCCCCCTCCCGGTAGGCGCGTCCTCGCGCCGTAAATAGAATAACCGGGAGGGGGGGCGGGCGCCCTGGATCCCGGATCCATGAGCCATGGCGGGTCAGGAGCCTTGGCAGGCCACGGCGGGTCAGGAGCCTTGGCAGGCCACGGCGGGTCAGGAGCCTTGGCAGGCCACGGCGGGTCAGGAGCCTTGGCAGGCCATGTCAGAGGCCCACCCACATGTGTGGCGCCCACATGTCCCCCACCCACGGGTACTTGGCCCCCCCCAAAAAATACTTGGAGAGGTTTAGGATCATATTGAGGAGTCCAAGGAATAAAGTCAATGTGTGGGTGGAGGAGCATGGAGCTGGTTTGGCGGCGGAGACTGGAGAGCTTTGCTCGGCGGCGGAGACTGGAGAGCTTTGCTCGGCGGCGGAGACTGGAGAGCTTTGCTCGGCGGCGGAGACTGGAGAGCTTTGCTCGGCGGCGGAGACTGGAGAGCTTTGCTCGGCGGCGGAGACTGGAGAGCTTTGCTCGGCGGCGGAGACTGGAGAGCTTTGCTCGGCGGCGGAGACTGGAGAGCTTTGCTCGGCGGCGGAGACTGGAGAGCTTTGCTCGGCGGCGGAGACTGGAGAGCTTTGCTCGGCGGCGGCGACTGGAGAGCTTTGCTCGGCGGCGGAGACTGGAGAGCTTTGCTCGGCGGCGGAGACTGGAGAGCTTTGCTCGGCGGCGGAGACTGGAGAGCTTTGCTCGGCGGCGGCGACTGGAGAGCTGAGGGCTCGTAGGCGGCGGCTGGAGCTGAGGGCTCGTAGGCGGCGGCTGGAGCTGAGGGCTCGTAGGCGGCGGCTGGAGCTGAGGGCTCGTAGGCGGCGGCTGGAGCTGAGGGCTCGTAGGCGGCGGCTGGAGCTGAGGGCTCGTAGGCGGCGGCTGGAGCTGAGGGCTCGTAGGCGGCGGCTGGAGCTGAGGGCTCGTAGGCGGCGGCTGGAGCTGAGGGCCAGTTCATTCCCTCAAATACAATTAAGATCCCCACAGGCACTGGAGCTGGCTCTGTGGGGACTGGAGCGGGCTCTGGAGATACTGGAGCGGGCTCTGGAGATACTGGAGCGGGCTCTGGAGATACTGGAGCGGGCTCTGGAGACACTGGAGCGGGCTCTGGAGACGCTGGAGCGGGCTCTGGAGACGCTGGAGCGGGCTCTGGAGACGCTGGAGCGGGCTCTGGAGACGCTGGAGCCGGCTCTGGAGACGCTGGAGCCGGCTCTGGAGACGCTGGAGCCGGCTCTGGAGACGCTGGAGCCGGCTCTGGGGACACTGGAGCAGGCTGTTTCCTCCTCCTCCGCTTTCGGGACCCAGTTGAGGAGTGTGGGTTCCGTGTGGGGCAGGCAGGGAGTTCGCTGGAGGGGCATGCGGAGGAAGACGGAGATTGACTGACTGGCCCGGCCAACCGTGTTTCTGGATGGACTGGAGACATACACTGATCATGAACCGTGTCCACGAAGAATTTGGAGCCATTTAACCACAACATTAAACTGATAGTTTCACTTAAGGAGAAACGAAAAACAGGTTCATCAAAACGAATAGTGTTGTCGTCCAGTCCATCCAGAAACAGGTCGATCAACTGAGCGTCGGGCCAGTTAGTCAAGAAAGCAAGCTCAACGAACTCCTCCACATACCTCTCCAGCGAACGACCCACCTGCAGGAGCCCGATGAGGCGATCGCCAGCTGCCAGATGGGAGAGAGGCCTTGGAGGAGCAGAAGCCAGGGAGCTGGTGGAAGTCTCCATATTCCAGTTTGTGAAAATCCAGTTGGTAAGGGTCCGTTCTTCTGTTAAGGATGCTGGTGTAGAGAGACGAGGCAGATACGGATTTCCACAATAGTACGAGACTTTAATTAACACAGGGCAGGAACACCAAACATACATTAAACACAACAGAGAACGGACAAGGAGTGCAGGGAGTGAGTGCATTATAAAGGGAGTGCAGATAATAGAATCCAGGTGCAGGTGATCTGTGATGATGAGGAGCTGACGAGGGAAGTGAGTGCAGGTGATGAAACAGGAGGATCATGGGATATGGAGTCCAGGAAGACCAGGGATCTGTGACAATTATCTGTTGATTGTATTAGACAAAAGTCACACTGATCAGGACATTACATTTTCCCGTTTCCCCTCTAATGAATCAAAGTTGGTACATTCTCACTTCTTTTAGAATTCCTATAAAATCAGTTCAGCTTCCTGTTTGTCACCAGACTGGTCCATTCTCACAACGCACCGGGTACCAAACATTTAAAGTCATTTTAATTATTTTTTATTTAGGTGTAAATTATTCTCCATACCAGATATTTGTATTCTTTATTAGATTTGATATTATATATTTGATTAGATTTAATATATGATTTAGGACATTATATATGATTGTATAGAATCTGTCAAGATGGCTTTGAGAAATGAAAAAGCAATATTTTGTTGTTTGGCACACTGTAAAAAATTAATGTGATTTTAACGGTAAAATATTGTAAAAACGCTACGGAAAAAAAATGTAAATAGATTAACAGTAAATTCCCGTACTATATACAGGGAAAAACTGTATAAGCTCTAACCAGACATTTTTTGTAATTTTCACAGAAAAATGCTGTAATTTTTTTTTTATATAAAAAAGAACAAATCAATGTTTAATTTACAGTCAAAAACTGTAAACTAATATTCCCACAATTCCCTGTGTGACACTCCACATTTGAAAGTATTTTGTTTAAATAATCATGTTTCTTAATAGTTTTTGTTATCAGTTATGTACATTAGGGTTTTATGTTACATCTTCTGTTGTTTAATGAATGTTTATTGCATTATGTAAGTGTCATGGATTACCATGATGGTGTTTTGCGTTTGAGTGAATGACTCTTTGCACCTTCTTTATATTAGTATATACTTCAGCTTGTGGAAAAGCTTTGGCTGATGGACAGATGGCCTCACATTTGACTCTAGAATACTTTGGTATACAGAGGAGTTCATGGTCCACTCAATGACTGCAAGGTGCCCAGGTCATGTGGCTGCAAAATAAACCTAAATCACCTTCACCACCGTGCTTGACAACTGGCATGGGGTGTTTCAGATTCCTCTCGGATTTAATCAAAATCAAAAATCACATGACTAAGTGACTCAGTGTTCAAACCGGCATTAAATGAGAACGGCAGCAGCTCTACTGGTCATTAACAAAGTTCACGGCTGTATATAAAGTCTATATCAAGGAATCAGGAAAGTGGAGTTAAGAAGATCATGAAGTTTCTTCTAGCAGTGTTGAAATAGGAGTTTTGGACTGAAAAAAAAAATATATACATTTTTTAAATTCAAATCTCTTTGGCTTACTGATATAAAGAAATGACTGGATAAACACTAACTCTCTGTTCATGTGTGTGTGTTTACAGAAGGGATAGTTTGATTTAGTATATTAATGTGTATTAGTGTTAAGGGCGAACAGTTCATTTTATAGGACACCAAAAAGATATTTATTTCATCTAACTGAAGTAAATTGTTTTACATTCATGTTCTGTGTTCACAGAGCACTGCTTTTACAATGAGTGTCAATGAGAGGAGAAGGGCTGTAGAGCCAGATACCAACAAGTGATCCGCGCGTTGGTATCCTTCATGCGGTGGAGCCACTGCAGGGGAGCGTGGTCTGAGCAGAGTGAATTCCCGTCCCAGGGGATAATAGCGGAGGGTGAGGACGGCCCACCTGATAGCCAAACACTCTTTTTCTACGGTACTGTACTTAGCTTCTCTCTTAGAGAGCTTACAGCTAATGTACAGTACCGGCCGCTCCTCACCCTCTATCTCCTGGAACAGGACAGCACCCAGCCCTCTGTCCGACGCGTCAATCTGCAACAGAAAAGGGAGAGAAAAGTCAGGAGAGTGAAGCAATGGCCCGCCACATAGAGCAGCCTTCACCTGAGTGAAGGCCTGCTGGCACAGCTCCGTCCACTGGACCGTATCTGGAGCATCCTTTTTAGTTAAATCAGTCAACGAGCTGGTGAGGGCCAAATAATTAGGTACAAACCTTCTATAATATCCCGCCAGCCCGAGGAACTGTCTAACCTCCTTTTTGGTCTTGGGGCGCGGACAGGTCGCAGTCGCTGCTGTCTTGTCAATTTGGGGACGCACCTGTCCATGCCCCAAGTGGAAGCCCAGATACCTTACTTCCACGCGCCCAATTGCACACTTTTTCGGGATGGCCATGAGCCCAGCCCCTCTCAGCGATCTCAGGATGGCTCTCACATGCTGCATATGCTGCTGCCAATCATTACTATAGATAATAATATCATCTAGATAGGCAGCCGCATATGCAGCATGGGGCCAGAGAATCTTATCCATAAGTCGCTGAAAGGTAGCCGGTGCCCCGAACAGCCCGAACGGTAGCGTAACAAATTGGTGTAATCCGAACGGCGTCGTGAAAAGTGTCCTTTCAAAAGTCAAGTCAAGTCAAATTTATTTATATAGCGCTTTTACAATTGGTAATTGTTCAAAGCAGCTTTACATATTAGAAGCACAGAAAAAGGGAAGGGGTTAAAAATAAGCTGTACAACCAAGCGTGGTAATATGTAACATATACAAGATGGTGCTACATTAAGCCAATGTCGGCTGACTCCCAGGGGTGGAAAAAACCCCCTAGGAGAAAAACCCAGCGTGCTAGCACTGGGAAAAAAGTCCTAGGAGGGAAAAAAACCCTTGGAAGATATATATAATATATGTAAATGGATATGGAGATCAAAATCTGAATTATACATTTTTATTATAGAGATTAAAAATAGATTATATATAAATATATGTAAGCGGATACGGGGATTAAAAATCTGAATTATAGATGCAGCCAGAACTGGGTCTGTAGGCCCATTGTCTCCTGGGCTACATTGTAGTCAGGTCCAGACACTGGTTCTCCATCTGATCTGGATACGGCCTGAATCCAGCACCCGGCAAACCTCAGGATAAGCAGAGAGACAGATATTAGCGTAGGTGCCATTCTTATTCTGATGTACAGGTATATCTAGTGTTATAGGAAATGTTCTCGGTTCCGGCCGACCTAAATATGGCAGCGTAACAATCCTTTAACGGATTTGAAAAATGTTAATGTATTGATAATGTGTTATGTGTATGCAAGAGCAAAGAGATGTGTTTTTAGTCTAGATTTAAACTGACAGAGTGTGTCTGCTTCCCGAACAATGCTAGGAAGATTGTTCCAGAGTTTAGGTGCTAAATAGGAAAAGGATCTGCCGCCTTCAGTTGATTTCGATATTCTGGGTATTATCAACTGGCCTGAATTCTGAGATCGCAATAAACGTGAAGGACTATAATGCATTAAGAGCTCACTTAGGTACTGGGGAGCTAAACCATTTAGAGCTTTATAAGTAAGTAGCAAGATTTTAAAATCTATACAATGTTTAATAGGGAGCCAATGTAATGTTGACAGAACTGGGCTAATATGGTCATACTTTCTGGTTCTAGTAAGAACTCTAGCTGCCGCATTTTGGACCAACTGTAGTTTGTTTAAAAGCCGAGCAGAACAACCACCCAGTAGAGCGTTACAATAATCTAGTCTTGAGGTCATGAATGCATGAACCAACTGTTCCGCATTTGTCATTGAGAGTATATGCCGTAATTTAGATATATTTTTTAGATGGAAGAAGGCGGTTTTACAGATACTAGAAACATGACTTTCAAATGAAAGATTGGTATCGAAGAGCACACCCAGGTTCCTAACTGAGGACGAAGATTTAATGGAGCACCCGTCAAGTGTTAGAGAGTATTCAAGGTTTTTTCGTGAGGAAGTTTTTGGTCCAAAGATTAGGATATCAGTTTTTTCTGAATTTAATAATAAGAAATTTCTTGTCATCCAGTTTTTAATGTCAGCTATGCATTCTGTTAGTTTTGTGAATTTGTAGGTTTCGTCAGGGCGCGAGGAAATATAGAGCTGAGTATCGTCAGCGTAGCAGTGAAAACTAACACCATGCTTCCTAATTATCTCTCCCAAGGGCAGCATGTACAGAGTGAAAAGCAACGGTCCTAGTACTGAGCCTTGTGGTACTCCATATTTAACCTGTGATTGATACGACATCTCTTCATTAACTACTACAGACTGATAACGGTCAGATAAGTACGATTTGAACCATGCCAAAACAATTCCACTAATGCCAATATAGTTTTCAAGTCTTTTTAGAAGAATGTTATGATCGATAGTGTCAAAAGCAGCACTGAGATCTAATAACACTAATAGAGAAATACAGCCACGATCGGATGATAAGAGTAGATCGTTTGTAACTCTAACGAGAGCAGTCTCAGTACTATGGTTTGGTCTAAATCCTGACTGGAAATCCTCACAGATTCCATTTCTTTCTAAAAAGGAACACAGTTGTGTTGAAACTGCCTTTTCTAGTATCTTTGACAGAAAAGGTAGATTTGAGATTGGCCTGTAATTTACTAAATCTCTCGGATCTAGTTGAGGTTTTTTAATAAGAGGTTTAATAATAGCCTGCTTAAAGGTTTTTGTCACGTATCCTAGTGTTAAGGCTGAATTAATTATATCAAGAAGTGGACCTACGACCTCTGGAAGCATTTCTTTCAGTAGTTTAGTCGGCATTGGGTCTAACATACATGTTGTTGATTTTGATGATTTGATAAGTTTAGATAATTCTTCCTCTCCTATAGCGGCGAATGATTCTAGTTTTACCTCAAGGACACTACAGTGCACTGTCTGAAGCGAAACTGTAGACGGTTGCATGTTTTTAATTGTCTCTCTAATATTATCAATCTTGCAAGTAAAGAAGTTCATAAAGTCATTACTGCTGTGCTCTATGGAAACGTCAGCAGTTGAATCTCTGTTTCTAGTTAATTTAGCCACTGTGTCAAATAAATACCTAGGATTATGTTTGTTTTCTATTAAGAGATTTGAAAAATAAGTAGATCTAGCATTTCTTATAGCCGTTCTGTACTCAATCATTTTTTTCTTTCCACGAAAGGCGAAAAACTTCTAGTTTTGTTTTCTTCCAACTACGTTCAGCTTTTCTAACAGCTCGTTTTAGAGCCCGAGTGTGCTCATCATACCACGGCGTTGGATTAGTTTCCTTAATCTTCTTTAGACGTAAAGGAGCGACTGCATCTAATGTGCTGGAAAAGAGAGAGCCAATAGTTTCTGTTGCAGCATCGAGTTCTTCTAAGTTGTCAGGTATACTAAGGCGATGAAACTGCTCGGGGAGATTATTTATAAAGCAATCTTTAGTGGTAGACGTGATGGTTCTACAATATTTATGGCTGGGTGGTGGTTTTGAAGCCTTGGCTAATTGTATTATACACGAGACTAGATAATGATCTGATATATCATCGCTCTGCTGTAGAATTTCAACAGCATCAATATCAATTCCATGCGACAGTATTAGATCTAGGGTATGATTACGACAATGAGTGGGTCCTGACACGTGTTGTCTAACTCCAATAGAGTTTAAAATGTCTGCAAATGCCAATCCAAATGCGTCTGTATTATTATCTACATGGATATTAAAATCACCAACAACAAGGACTTTATTTGCAGCTAGTACTAACTTTGATAGGAAATCAGCAAATTCTTTGATAAAGTCAGTATGGTGCCCTGGTGGCCTGTATACAGTAGCCAGCACAAATGTCAACTTACATAATGTTACATAAAGCACCATCACTTCAAAGGAATTATATTTGAAATTCTTTTGAGTGATTCTGAATATATTACTATAAATTACAGCAACACCTCCCCCTTTGCCTTTCTGTCGAGGATTGTGTCGATAATCATAACCTTGAGGACTAGATTCATTTAAAGTAATGTAATCGTCTGGTTTTAGCCAGGTTTCTGTCAAACACAGCAAGTCTAGCTTATTGTCTGTGATAATTTCATTTACAATAAGTGCTTTTGAAGAAATAGATCTAATATTCAGTAACCCAAGCTTTATCATTTGTTTATCTGATTTATCTGTGATTTTCATTTTTTGAACATCAATTAAATTTTTACCCTTAAAAGGTTTCGGAAGTTTTTGTATTTACTAGTTCGAGGTACAGACACAGTCTCTATGTGTCTCTATCTTTTCTTTGGATAAAGGCGACAAGGGGATCAGCCAGTACCCTTTCGTTAAGTCCAGTGTCGAATAAAATCGAGCCGCACCTAGCCGGTCAAGCAATTCGTCCACCCGCGGCATTGGATACGCGTCGAATTTCGACACTGCATTCACCCTGCGATAGTCCACGCAGAAACGAACCGAGCCGTCGGTCTTGGGAACCAAAACTATCGGGCTCGCCCAGTTACTGCTGGACTCTTCTATTACTCCCATTTTCAGCATTGCCTCTAATTCGTCCTGAACTACCTTTTTTTTGTGTTCAGGTAACCTATACGGCCGGCTGCGAATAACCACGCCCGGCTCCGTCTCGTCATGGTGCTGAATGAGGTTGGTTCGTCCCGGCAGGGGAGAGAACACGTCTGCAAATTCTGTTTGCAATTTAGATAAATCAGTGAGCTGGGAGGGTGAGAGGTGATCTCCTCCCGGGATCAGAGCGAGGTATTGAGTTTTTATATTCACCTCTGGCCCGAGATCATCCTCCCCGCTAATCACCGTCGCCAGCACCACCGATTCTGCCTCATTCCATTTTTTCAGGAGGTTGTGGTGATAGATTTGACGTGCCCCCCTCCTGTCGGACCGTACCACCTCATAATCGAGCTCGCCCACTTGCCGTGTGACCTCAAAGGGTCCTTGCCACATTGCAAGTAATTTCGAATTTGAAGTAGGGAGTAATACAAGCACTTTCTCTCCCGGTGCAAATTTGCGTAAATTAGACCGTCTGTTATACAGCTGGCTCTGTCTGTGCTGGGCTTGTAACAAATTCTCCATTGATATCCGCCCCAAAGTGTGGAGTTTTGTTCTCAAGTGCAGCACATACTGAATTTCGTTTTTGGCCTGAGATGGTCCGTCCTCCCAAGCCTCCCTCAGGACATCCAGCACCCCGCGGGGCTGGCGTCCGAAGAGAAGCTCGAAGGGGGAAAACCCTGTGGAGGCTTGCGGGACCTCTCGCACTGCGAATAACAGAGGGTCTAACCACTTATCCCAATTTTTGGCGTCCTCTTGAACGAACTTACGAATCATGGATTTAAGCGTGCGATTAAAACGTTCGACCAGCCCGTCCGTCCGGTGAAAGACGCTGGTACGAACCGATTTAATGCCCAATAATTCGTACAGTTCGCGTAATGTGCGTGACATAAATGCCGTGCCTTGATCAGTGAGGATTTCTTTTGGAATCCCCACCCGGGAGATTAAACGAAACAGTGTATCCGCAACACTCTTAGCAGAAATGTTGCAGAGAGCCACTGCTTCAGGATATCGCGTTGCATAATCAAAAATGACTAATGCAAAGCGATGTCCCCTTGCTGATCGTTCTAATGGACCAATGAGGTCCATACCAATTCTCTCGAAGGGGACCTGCATTAATGGAAGTGGGCGCAATGGCGCTTTTGGGGTGGCTGGTGAGTTTACAAGACGCGCACCACCTTCGTACATTCTCGTGAATGCCCGGCCAGAAAAACCGGGTCATGAGACGATTTAGTGTCGCCGCCTGTCCCAAATGCCCCGCCATCGGATTAGAATGAGCCGCGTGGAAAAGCATTTCCCTGCGGCTCTTTGGCACTAACAACTGGGTTGTATCTTCTTTATTTTGAGTGTCTTGGGTCACTCGATACAACCTATCGTTTATAATCACAAAATATGGATAAGCAAGCGAACGTCCAGGCTGGAGAGGCTGACCATCAATCATGCAGACCCTTTCAAATGTATGTTTTAGCGTCTCATCGTGAGACTGCTCCAGGGGAAAATCATCTCTCCGGTCTCTGATCAGTCTCTCCCACCTGAACTCGCGCCTGCTTACCCCGCGTTCCTTTCCCCCTAGAGGCATCCGAGCATAAACATCCCAATAATTGCTTGAATGCAGGCCAATCCGTTCCCAAAATTATCGGATGCCGGAGGTGCGGGTTAACTGCCACCTCAACACTATGCCTTTGTCCCCTAAATTTAATTATGATGGACATTATAGGATATCTCACCACATCCCCGTGCACGCACTGAACCACAACCATGCGGCCTGTATCCAATGCCCCAGATGAAATCAGGCTTTGATGAACAGAGCTTTGGTTGCAGCCCGAGTCCACCAAAGCCTGATAGGTACCCCCCTTGATACTCACAGGTATTTGGTACCCGCCAGCCTGACCAGGGGCGGCCTGTGGATCGTCGGGGACCCGGATCACTGTCCCAACCTCCATAACCGGACATTTATCCACGAAATGATCTGGATCCCCACAACGGCAACAGGCCGGCCCAGACCTGCCTGCCGCTCCAGTGGCAGAGAGTGGGCTGAATGGATGGCGCAGAGAAAGGGGAGAAGCAGGAGTGGGGTCTGTCCCAGCAGCAGGGAGTCCCGCCCCCCTGGGCACTCAGCCAGCAACCATTTGCGGCACGAGTCCCAGAGCTGTTGGGCCATCATGAAGGGCCGGCCGGACTCACCCAGGTCGAGGGAGCGGAAGCGCTGTTGATGCTGCTCTGGGGTCCGACCAACCCGCTGGACGATGGCCCGCCGTAGTCGTCATAGACCAGGAGGTTCTGGACTGGGAGCTGCTGTGCCGCCACCTGTGCTTCTCCTGAGAGGAGCAGGACCAGCCTCATAGACCACTGGTCCCGCGGCCATTTACACGCCTCCGCGGATCTCTCAAAGAGCTCGAGGAAAACTTCTGGATCGTCCAGTGGGCCCATCTTGTTTAGGGGCAGGTGGACAGGCACAGCGGGCTGCTCGGTGGGCTCCCGGGGAACCTCCCGGTCAATCCAGCTCCGGCACGCCTCGCAGTCCTCCTGCTGGGTCTGTAGGATGGCTTGAAAACACCGCTCCTGATCACTTCTTAGCTCCAGCAGGGCCTGTTGTTGTTTGCGGTGCAGGACCGCGAGGGATGCGATGATCTCCGCAAATGGGGTGGAGGACGATGCTTGTATGGCGACATGATCCCGTCTTCCTTTCCGGGTTTCGGCACCAGTGTAGCACAGTTAAGTTCATAGTTGGGGAAGGAAGAGGACAGGGTCAACGAACAACTGCTGACTGAGACTTTATTAGGTTTCAAAAAGGTTCAACAGAAAGACTGTGCAGCGCACAACAACAAAAATAAACAATCCACAAAGGGCTTCACTCCAGGTTCGGTATACACCATCCACAAGGGCTTCTCTCCAAGTTTGGTATTCACAATCCATAAGGGCTTCACTCCAAGAACCTTGACACGACTCAGTCAGCAGTTCCCCTCTCTCTCACACACTCCTGCTTCTCACGGCATTTTAACCTGTCTCCGCGCCAATCACTGGAATGAGAAACAGGTGTTCGTGATTTGTATTCAACCCACTCACTTACCAAGCGTCTCCCGCTATTCTCTCCGGTTGCAGACCTCGCTGAACCATGCCCCCCTCGCCACACCCGTCTTCTGCTGGATCTCTGCCTCTGTGCTTCAGATCCTCCTGAAACAAGATGACAGTGCAGAAATCCCTCAAACTCTGACTGAAATGTACATCCACTTCCTGCTGACTAAGATCAACATGAGGAATCAGAAGTATGATCAGAGAGATCCAGAGAAACTCCTGAAGTCCAACAGAGACGTGATTCTGAAACTTGCTGAACTGGCTTTCAAACACCTGATGAAGGGCAATGTGATGTTTTATGAGGAGGACCTGATTGAGAGCGGCATAGACGTCACTGACGCCTCAGTGTATTCTGGGATTTGCACTGAGATCTTTAAGGAGGAATCTGATTAATCAGAGGAAAGTCTACTGCTTCATTCATCTGAGCTTTCAAGAGTTTGTAGCTGCTTTATATCTGTTTTACTGCCATGTAGTCAAAACTAAAAATTTACTGAAGTCGTCTCTGAATAAAAGATATAAGTACTACAGTCGGATAAACTCTTTGTATGAGTTATTAAAAGCAGCAATTTATAAATCCTTACAGAGTAAAAATGGACACCTGGATATTTTCCTGCGGTTCCTGCTGGGCGTCTCACTGGAGTCCAATCAGAGACTCTTATAGGATCTACTGACACACACAGAGAACAGCTCAGAGACAATCAGAGAAATCACACAGTACATTAAAGACAAAATCAAGAGAAATGCATTTATTTATTTAACTAAAATCTATAATAAATGTTTAATATAGTTTTAGTAGCACGTTTATTCTAGGGAGTGTTATATACAATCATAAATACTATTTATAATCATTTAAAAGAAGTGTTTGTTTTTTAATGAACTTTTTGATCTAACATTTTAAAGTTATGGTATTTATTTATTTGTATTTATATTTTCATTTAGCTAAAACTATAAAGGTTTAAAGAAATGTTAGTAACATATTTGTTATTATTCAAACTAGAGATAAATTCCTTTTTATAGAACCAATTGTGTGTGTTTGTGCTAATTGAGCGAAATTTGTCCCATGAGCAAAACAGCTTATAAAATATATTTATTTATTTTATTAATTTGAACTATTTATTACTTGAAATGTGGAAACATGGAAACCTCATGTCTGGACATGACCACAATATCTCTTATGGTTTGATCTCAGTTCGTTACTCACGGACTGAGGCGGACTCTGGACTGGACTCATAGATTGAAGCAGGCTGAGGAGTGAACCCATGGCCTCGATCAGTCTCTGGAGAGGATTCATAGACTGGAGCGGGCTCTGTTAATAACTCAAGAATAAATGGTTCACAGGTTTCCACTTTACATTAAAGGTGCCCTAGAAGTAAAAATTGAATTTATCTTGGCATAGTTAAATAACAAGAGTTCAGTACATGGAAATGACATACAATGAGTCTAAAACACTGTTGTTTCCTCCTTCTTATATAAATCTCATTTGTTCTAAAAAATCTCATTGTTTAAAAGACCTCCGAAGGACACGCAAATCTCAACATAACACCGACTGTTATGTAACAGTTGGGATCATTAATATGTACGCCCCCAATATTTGCATATGTCAGCTCATGTTCAAGCATTAGACAAGGGCAGCCAGTATTAACGTCTGGATCTGTGCACAGCTGAATCATCAGACTAGATAAGCAAGCAAGGACAACTTGCAATAATAACTGACATGATCCATGATATCATGATATTTTTAGTGATATTTGTAAATTGTCTTTCTAAATGTTTCGTTAGCATGTTGCTAATGTACTGTTAAATGTGGTTACAGTTACCATTGTTTCTTACTGTATTCACTGAGACAAGACTTTCATTATTTTCATTTTTTACAGTTTTTTCCAATTGCTAACACACAATTTTTCAAACTAGTCTGGTTTTATCAAAACACTTAACACAATTCACAAAACCACACACCCAAACTGCAAAATACCTCATATATCCTGCAAAATGAAGCACTGCAACCGAAACTACACATAACATTATCAAAATCAAACTTTTGCATGAAATGGCACACACTTCATTCATATTACCAGATTTTTGCCTAACCACCTACACACTGTTGGGCATAATGAAAAGCACCCCCATCTTTAGTATGCTTTGCCATAATACTAAAATATGTATCAGATTGTTCACATGCACAGAAATATTTGCAGATACACACACATGCTGTTGCATTTTTATTTTTTTTCCTTCACTACAGTAAACAAGTCAGTAAAACATAAGTGTTACAGATCCCTTGTTCTCCTAGACTCCATTTCCCAAGATCCTCCTGTTCTCCACACCTGCACTCACTTCCCTCGTCATCTCCCCATCATCACGGATCACCTGCACCTGGACTCTATTGTTAGCACTCCCTTTATATGACACTCACTCCCTTCACTCCTTGTCCGTTCTGAATGTTGTTTACTGTGTATGTTGGCGTTCCTTACCTTTGTTACATTAAAAGCAGTATATTATTGTGGAAATCCGCATCTGCCTCATCTCTACACCAGCATATCATAACAGAAGAACGGACCTAAACTCCGGATTTCCACATTCAAGGAATATGGAGACACTCCCCGGCTCCCTGGCTACCGCTCCTCCAACGCCTCTCACTCTCCTTTCTGCTGGCGATCGCCTCATCGGGCTTCTTCAGGTTGGTCGTTCACTGGAGAGGTATGTGGAGGAGTTCGTTGAGCTGGCTTATCTGACTGACTGGCCCGATGCTAATTTAATCGCCCTGTTTTTGGACGGTCTGGATGACAACACTCTCCGTCTCCATGAACCTGATTATCGTCTCTCCTTAAGTGAAACTATCAATTTTATTTTGTTTTTGAATAATTCCAAATTCTATGTGGATGAGTGTTGGTCTCCAGTCCGTCCAGAAACACGGTCGGCTGGGCCAGTTAGTCAGCCTCCGTATTCCTCCGCTTACCCCTCCAGTGAACGTCCTTCCTGCCCCACGCTGGGCCCACACTCTCCTGCTGGGTCCGGAAAGCGGAGGAGGAGGAAAAGACCTGCCGCTGAGCCCTTTCCAGCCTTCACTGAGCCCGCTCCAGTATCTCCAGAGCCCGCTCCAGTATCTCCAGAGCCCGCTCCAGTATCTCCAGAGCCCGCTCCAGTATCTCCAGAGCCCGCTCCAGTATCTCCAGAGCCCGCTCCAGTGTCTCCAGAGCCCGCTCCAGTGTCTCCAGAGCCCGCTCCAGTGTCTCCAGAGCCCGCTCCAGTGTCTCCAGAGCCAGCTCCAGTCCCCACAGAGCCAGCTCCAGTGCCTGTGGGGATTTTAATTGTGTTTGAGGGGATGAAATGGCCCTCAACCCCAGTCTCCGCCGCCGAGCAAAGTTCTCCAGTCTCCGCCGCCGAGCAAAGTTCTCCAGTCTCCGCCGCCGAGCAAAGTTCTCCAGTCTCCGCCGCCGAGCAAAGTTCTCCAGTCTCCGCCGCCGAGCAAAGTTCTCCAGTCTCCGCCGCCGAGCAAAGTTCTCCAGTCTCCGCCGCCGAGCAAAGTTCTCCAGTCTCCGCCGCCGAGCAAAGTTCTCCAGTCTCCGCCGCCGAGCAAAGTTCTCCAGTCTCTGCCGCCGAGCAAAGTTCTCCAGTCTCCGCCGCCGAGCAAAGTTCTCCAGTCTCCGCCGCCGAGCAAAGTTCTCCAGTCTCCGCCGCCGAGCAAAGTTCTCCAGTCTCCGCCGCCGAGCAAAGTTCTCCAGTCTCCGCCGCCGAGCAAAGTTCTCCAGTCTCCGACGCCGAGCAAAGTTCTCCAGTCTCCGACGCCGAGCAAAGTTCTCCAGTCTCCGCCGCCGAGCCAGCCGCTCCAGCCGCCGCCGCCGAGCCAGCCGCTCCAGCCGCCGCCGCCGAGCCAGCCGCTCCAGCCGCCGCCGCCGAGCCAGCCGCTCCAGCCGCCGCCGCCGAGCCAGCCGCTCCAGCCGCCGCCGCCGAACCAACTGCTCCTATGAACTGTGTTTTTGAACCCTCCAGCCCAAAGACTGTTTCCCCTCCCTGCCTCCCTCTCCCACCTCCTCTCATTTGTCTCCACTCGTCACATCCACCTCAAGCCCCTTCGCCCAGATCTCCACCTCGGACCTCTGGGCGATTACCTACACCCTGGCTCCAACCTCCCTCGTCTCCACCATGGCCCATCAGTCCACTAGTCTCACCAGTCTCCATCCTGCCCCCGTTCACACCTTGTTCCTTCGTCAGCCTGCCCTCACTTCTGGACTGCACTCCTCCGTCTCTGCTCCGTCCCTCCGTCCCTCAGTTCCAGTTGGCCTCCTCACTCCCCCCGGTGTTCACTTTGTTGTATGTCGTCTGTCTTCTACTGCGGCCTTCTGGAGCCCCGGCTGCGCTTCGGTCGGCGGAGCCGTGGATTCCGCCATCTCCCGCCGGTCCTTCAGCGCCGCCTGGGCTCGACGGCTTCAAGGCTTCGGCTCCTGACCCTCCATGGCAGCCTGCTGCACCTGACCCTCCATGGCTGCCTTCGGCCCCTGACCCTCCATGGCTGCCCACGGCTCCTGACCCTCCATGGCTGCCCACGGCTCCTGACCCGCCATGGCTGCCCACGGCTCCTGACCCGCCATGGCTGCCCACGGCTCCTGACCCGCCATGGCTGCCCACGGCTCCTGACCCGCCATGGCTGCCCACGGCTCCTGACCCGCCATGGCTGCCCACGGCTCCTGACCCGCCATGGTTTTTGAGCCTGCCCTGGAGACCTCCACTCCAGTCTACTCCTCCCCCTGCTCCGGTTTGAGGTCTCCAGGGCGCCCGCCCCCCTCCCGGTTGTTACATCTACGGCGCGAGGACGCGCCTACCGGGAGGGGGAGGTACTGTTACAGATCCCTTGTTCTCCTAGACTCCATTTCCCAAGATCCTCCTGTTCTCCACACCTGCACTCACTTCCCTCGTCATCTCCCCATCATCACGGATCACCTGCACCTGGACTCTATTGCTAGCACTCCCTTTATATGACACTCACTCCCTTCACTCCTTGTCCGTTCTGAATGTTGTTTACTGTATATGTTGGCGTTCCTTACCTTTGTTTGATTAAAGTTCTATGTTCATTGTGGAAATCCGTATCAGCCTCATCTCTACACCAGCATATCATAACAGAAGAACGGACCCAAACCGACCGGATTTCCACATTCAAGGAATATGGAGACACTCCCCGGCTCCCTGGCTACCGCTCCTCCAACGCCTCTCACTCTCCTTTCTGCTGGCGATCGCCTCATCGGGCTTCTTCAGGTTGGTCGTTCACTGGAGAGGTATGTGGAGGAGTTCGTTGAGCTGGCTTATCTGACTGACTGGCCCGATGCTAATTTAATCGCCCTGTTTTTGGACGGTCTGGATGACAACACTCTCCGTCTCCATGAACCTGATTATCGTCTCTCCTTAAGTGAAACTATCAATTTTATTTTGTTTTTGAATAATTCCAAATTCTATGTGGATGAGTGTTGGTCTCTAGTCCGTCCAGAAACACAGTCGGCTGGGCCAGTTAGTCAGCCTCCGTATTCCTCCGCTTACCCCTCCAGTGAACGTCCTTCCTGCCCCACGTTGGATCCAGACTCTCCTGCTGGGTCCGGAAAGCGGAAGAGGAGGAAAAAACCTGCTCCAGGGCCCGCTCCAGTGTCTCCAAAGCCCGCATCAGTATCTCCAGAGCCCGCTCCAGTGTCTCCAGAGCCCGCTCCAGTGTCTCCAGAGCCCGCTCCAGTGTCTCCAGAGCCCGCTCCAGTGTCTCCAGAGCCCGCTCCAGTGTCTCCAGAGCCCGCTCCAGTGTCTCCAGAGCCCGCTCCAGTATCTCCAGAGCCCGCTCCAGTGTCTCCAGAGCCCGCTCCAGTGTCTCCAGAGCCCGCTCCAGTGTCTCCAGAGCCCGCTCCAGTGTCTCCAGAGCCCGCTCCAGTGTCTCCAGAGCCCGCTCCAGTATCTCCAGAGCCCGCTCCAGTATCTCCAGAGCCCGCTCCAGTATCTCCAGAGCCCGCTCCAGTATCTCCAGAGCCCGCTCCAGTATCTCCAGAGCCCGCTCCAGTATCTCCAGAGCCAGCTCCAGTGCCTGTGGGGATTTTAATTGTATTTGAGGGGATGAAATGGCCCTCAACCCCAGTCTCCTCCGAGCAAAGTTCTCCAGCCGCCGCCGCCGAGCCAGCCGCTCCAGCCGCCGCCGCCGAGCCAGCCGCTCCAGCCGCCGCCGCCGAGCCAGCCGCTCCAGCCGCCGCCGCCGAGCCAGCCGCTCCAGCCGCCGCCGCCGAGCCAGCCGCTCCAGCCGCCGCCGCCGCCGAACCAACTGCTCCTATGAACTGTGTTTTTGAACCCTCCAGCCCAAAGACTGTTTCCCCTCCCTGCCTCCCTCTCCCGCCTCCGTCCATATGTCTCAGCACTGTACCTCCACCTCAAGCCCCTTCGCCCAGATCTCCACCTCGGACCTCTGGGCGATTACCTACACCCTGGCTCCAACCTCCCTCGTCTCCACCATGGCCCATCAGTCCACTAGTCTCACCAGTCTCCATCCTGCCCCCGTTCACACCTTGTTCCTTCGTCGGCCTGCCCTCACTTCTGGACTGCACTCCTCCGTCTCTGCTCCGTCCCTCCGTCCCTCAGTTCCAGTTGGCCTCCTCACTCCCCCCGGTGTTCACTTTGTTGTATGTCGTCTGTCTTCTACTGCGGCCTTCTGGAGCCCCGGCTGCGCTTCGGTCGGCGGAGCCGTGGATTCCGCCATCTCCCGCCGGTCCTTCAGCGCCGCCTGGGCTCGACGGCTTCAAGGCTTCGGCTCCTGACCCTCCATGGCCGCCTTCAGCTCCTGACCCTCCATGGCAGCCTGCTGCACCTGACCCTCCATGGCTGCCTTCGGCCCCTGACCCTCCATGGCTGCCCACGGCTCCTGACCCTCCATGGCTGCCCACGGCTCCTGACCCGCCATGGCTGCCCACGGCTCCTGACCCGCCATGGCTGCCCACGGCTCCTGACCCGCCATGGCTGCCCACGGCTCCTGACCCGCCATGGTTTTTGAGCCTGCCCTGGAGACCTCCACTCCAGTCTACTCCTCCCCCTGCTCCGGTTTGAGGTCTCCAGGGCGCCCGCCCCCCTCCCGGTTGTTACATCTACGGCGCGAGGACGCGCCTACCGGGAGGGGGAGGTACTGTTACAGATCCCTTGTTCTCCTAGACTCCATTTCCCAAGATCCTCCTGTTCTCCACACCTGCACTCACTTCCCTCGTCATCTCCCCATCATCACGGATCACCTGCACCTGGACTCTATTGTTAGCACTCCCTTTATATGACACTCACTCCCTTCACTCCTTGTCCGTTCTGAATGTTGTTTACTGTGTATGTTGGCGTTCCTTACCTTTGTTACATTAAAAGCAGTATATTATTGTGGAAATCCGCATCTGCCTCATCTCTCTACCAGTACACGTAACAATAAGCACAGAAGATATATTTACATGGGACTGAACAAAAATATTCTTACAAAAAAAGTAAACTGAAAAAGAAAATTTCTGAAAAAAAATATATTACAAAAAAAAAAGGCAAGAAAAATAATTAGGCAGCATCTTGCCGCACAGCCGGGTCTGGCCACAACGCCTCGTCAACATCACAGGCAATATCTTCCCTTGCCAGACATCGAGGGAAGAAGCGCCTTGAGTGCCTTATCCATCCCTGAATTGCACCCACATCAATCTCATCACATGCCTCTTCCATGGCCTGCACAAGAGGCATGCGCAAAAAGGGCTGCCGGTCGTATACCTTCCACCGCCATGCCGAAAAGAGTTCTTCTATGGGGTTCAGAAATGGTGAGTATGGTGGGAGGTATTGCACGAGAAATGTTGGGTGGTCAGCAAACCAGTTTTGGACTGGGGCTGCACGATGAAAGCTCACGTTGTCCCATACTACAACGTACCGGTTTCTTTGATGGTCTGCATCATTCATACGCTCTGGTGGTATGAGAATGTTGTGAAGTCTGTCCAGAAATGTGAGAATATGGGCTGTGTTGTATGGTCCAAGTTTGGCATGACGGTGGAGGACACCATGCATATTGGAGATGGCAGCGCACATTGTGATGTTCCCACCACGTTGGCCAGGAACATCTATAATGGCTCTGTGGCCAATGAGGTTTCTCCCCCTTCTGCTGGTCTTTGCTAGGTTAAACCCAGCCTCATCTATAAAGATGAACTCATGTGGGATTGCATGAGCATCCATTTCCAGTACTCCCTGAAAACAAAGAACAAAAATCACTCAATATGGTGTTATCCAGTACACTGGGAAACAATGTTGTGTGTAGTGTACTGCAGTCAATATAGTACTTACATCCACATATGCTCGTCTGAACTCTTTGTTTCTTTGAGAGTTTCTCTCAAACGGCACCTTATAAAGTTGCTTCATTCTGATTTGGTTTCGCTTGAGAATGCGAGCCAATGTGGACAGACTAACTCGTTGAATGTTGTTGAATAAGGTGTTGTCTTGGATGATGTGGCTTTGAATTTCTCGTAATCTGATTTCATTATTTTCCAAAACCAAGTTTACAATGGCAGCTTCCTGTACCCCGGTGAACATTTGGCCCCTTCCTCCACCATGGTGTCGTCTCTCAGTCCTTTAGAAAAAATAAAATAAAAATATATAAAGGGCTTGGACAATGCAGCCTAAATATTTTCCCCCACAGTAGAGTACATTGTACAGGAAACTTGTACAGTTCATGAATGGCTGATGTCATACACTAAGTAAACAGGTGTCACCCAACTGATACACTATGACATGGGGTATACTACATGTGTACTACATGAAATTTTGGTTACATACCTGTTCTCCAGTCTAAAGGTCCGGATGACAGAGGCGACAGTAAAACGGCTCAAGTTTGGCTGCACTCTCTGTCCAGCCTCACGCATTGTCAACCCATGGTTGATGACATGATCTACTAAGGTTGCTCTGATTTCATTTGAAAGTGTTTGTCTTCTTTGGCCATGAACTCCTCTACCTGCTCTACCGTTACCTTTCACTCTTCCTCCCCCTCTTATTCTCAACCTCCCTCTTCCTCTTCCTCTTCCTCTCTCTGCAATGTCTTCCATTGTTGTTGTAAAAAAAAAGGTTCTCACCTGTGGTCTTTTCATAGTGCTTACATCCTGATTGAAGTGTTAACAATTAACCACTGAGGTGTTTGGCCAGGTGGCACATGTAATTGGCCAATTAGCTCATGTAGTGTCATTTTGAATGGCAGTGTTTTGAAATGGCAAACATGTGACTTTATGTCAGATTGTTGTGTCTTATGCAGAGAACTGTATTTAGTGAATTTAAAAAGTGCTATTTTAAAATGCAAAATGTGTGTAAAACAGAAAAGGTGTTTAGACTTTTGGAGACTTGAGAAGAAGTTTTGCTCTCTGTGTGTCAGTTTAAATAATTGTGCTGTGCATGTCATTTTAGTGTGTTAGCAATTGGAAAAAACTGTAAATACTTGCAGTCTGTATAATTCATAAACACATCTTCATTCTTTATAAATCTCTCCAACAGTGTAACATTAGCCGTTAGCCACGGAGCACTATCAAACTCATTCAGAATCAAATGTAAACATCCAAATAAATACCATACTTATGCGATTAGACATGCTGCATGACAAACACTTTGTAAAGAACAATTTGGAGGGTTATATTAGCGGTGTGAACTTTGTTTATGCTGTTAAAGGCAAGCGTGAGCTCCGTGGGTGGGGAGCGTGAGCATTTAAAGGGGCTTCAGCCTAATTAGGCTCATATTTAATGATGCCCCAAAATAGGCAGTTAAAAAAATTAATAAAAAACAAAAAAAAATTTGAGCTGAAACTTCACAGACATATTCAGGGGACACCTTAGACTTATATTACATCTTTTAAAAAGACGTTCTACGGCACCTTTAAGGCTCAGTTTCACAGGTTATTAATGTTTATAATTAATAAATGGTTCACAAGTGTTAAATAAGTGTTAATAAATACATTTATTAAGCATTTATAACATGTGAGTTAAAAACAACAAAATTTGGCTGGTATTGCGTTAAAGTCGCCCTTCTTATTCATGCAGTTATAACTTATTAAATTTATAATGCATTTGTAAACAACATATTATTCATTAAAAAATACCTTTATAAACCCTTTACAAAGGGAACCTTAATGTAAAGTGTTACCATTTTTAATTAAAAAAATAAATTGCCTTGCCTTGCCTTTTCATGGGGGGAAAAAAAATAAAAAAAAAACTGGGAAAAATAAATGCAGAACATTTTCACATAGGACATTATTAACACAGCTATATGCATGATATAATAGATATAAATAATAGATCTGCCCTAGGGCTAAATATTTCGAAATAGTTGGCTAACAATACTTTTGAGAAACACACCCCATGCTAACAATGGCTTTGGGAAACATACCCCAGGCTAACAATGGCTTTGGGAAACACACCCCAGGCTATCAATGCTTTTGGGAAATTCACCCCAGATTTGTATGAAAATGGATGATATCATATTTCTATTGATATTCTTTGGAATTTTTTTCCTTCAGTTAAACATTATATAAATAATGGGAGTATAAATATAACTACAGAAACCCAGTGGGCTTCAGAAGACATCATCTCTTTCCATACCAAAGACTAGGGGTGGGAATCGGAGGGTACCTCACGATACGATACTATCACGATAAATGGCTCACGATAACGATAATATCGCGAGTCAGCGATTCTACGATAATCGATATATCGCTAGACAATCCTATAATGATACATCGCGATATTGGTCTTAATATGAAAACAAAATGCACGTGAAAAGGTTAAGTGCAGGTTAACGGATAAATCTGATCTTATATGTACATTTAATAGAGTTCACGTCACCGAAAGCAAGAAATATGAGGTGCATTTTATTGACCATCAGTTAATTTCAAAATCAAAGACTGTAATAGGAGAGAGCGGCAACAGCACTGGTAAAAGGTCTCATTACTTTTAATGAAGATAATTGTGTGTTATGCGTCTGCGACTTACTTTCACTTTCATATGCGGCAGTTTGCGCGTCAGCTTGCTAAAGAGATCTGCGGCGATGTGTGATGCAGTAGCGTTCTCATATCTGACTCTCACATGTTTCAGTTTTAGTATTTTTGGGAGAAGTAAAATTTACATATGTAGTTTCAACAACCAGATGCATTTAGACTGAGCATAGACAGTTTTGACTGGAATGCATCCCAGACCATCTCCTGAAGTGGTTTGAGCGATCGGATTTAAATCCGTCTCAAATGCGTTTTTAGGCATTTAGACCTGGTCTTTTCACGATCAGATAGCCATCCGATCAGAGAAAATGCATGAAGTCACCAGGTGCAAACAGACCCCTTTGACGTTCAAGTGCTTAGATATACACAGGAGCGTTCGAAAGCAGGCGTTTATCAGAGGATCCCTAATATATGCTTTCAAATGCTCCCGTGTAAGCGCGCGGTGAAGAACGTCAAAGATGACTACGACTGTCACATCAATGGTATAAAAGTGCGTCAAGACTTTGAACTTAAACGTGGCTGGGGCATCTATTTTACTCACACTGCTGTCCGCCATCCTGTTAATAACCTCTTTTTCTTAGGCTAGTTAACTTAAGTTCACGTTTCCCTCATTCATGTGTTGAACGCCGCCTTGAAGTAGGACGTTATGAGCAAAGAAATCTATATATAGCGCTTTATTTTTTTAAATTAAAATATCGATATTTGGCGCAGCGATACGATTCTCGTATCGCACAGAGAAGCATGACGATATATCGCCATATCGATATTTTGTCCCACCCCTACCAAAGACACACAGAAACTCCAGGTAAGTCATTAATGAATAACTACACAGGAACAAATGAGTAATGCACTATTAATATTCTATTAATTACTATTAACTAACAAGAAACTCTGATTAATAAATTAGTAAGTAATAGTGCCTAGTTAAATGTGGTAGTTCACTATTAGCTAATCAATAACTATTTTCACACCTCCCAGAGGACTAACGACCTCTATATACAGGTTCATAGTTAACGTGAATAATGCATAACGTATAATTAATTAATTCTAAATTAATTTGCTTCAAAAATGATCTTCAGAACTCTACGGGTGATGTCACGGACACTACGTCCATATTTTTTAACAGTCTATGCCCCCCTAACTTGATTGGATATTTACTCATGTCAGCACGTAGACTCAGAGCCAATTTGGAGAGAAAATAAAATGTACATAAATTATTTAAAGGCAAAACCGAAAAAATGCAATTCACAACTGTGTATTGAAACGGTTTAATATTATATTGAGAATTGTGAACATCCTTAGAAGGAACAGTAGGCTATTCTAGTGTGTTACCTTGGATATTTAAAAAAAAAAAAAAAAAAAAAAAAATGGGAGAACTAATAAAATGAATACAGTTAAATGGTATCTTTAAAAAAATGAAAGTTAATTTCATAAAAGTTCAACATTTTATGTGTATCTAACCTGTTACCAGTTACCTGACTTAAATTTAAATTTAAAAAGTTCCTTAAGAATTTTAATAAAGGTGACAATTTATAAATATTATCTTATTTATTTATTTATTTTTTACCTATTTCTTTTATTTATTAGAGCCATGGAATCGGAGCCAATTGAAGTGGCAGCCCTAGGAAGACCTCTGTTTCCTGGAATGCTGTATGACTGCCGCAAGGATTCCTTCATTCCAGGTGCTGCATACTTTTATTTTTAATGATTTTTTGTTCCTTTTTTTCACCCAATTGCTAAATTACTTAAGTGGCAGGATTAGAAGCACACAATGCCAGAGCAATAGCCTGAGCTGATCCTGTTCCCCTCTCTCTTTCTGCCTCTCTTTCGGCATAAAAAGGCCAAACAGGTCTTCTTTCTCGAGCAAATGCATCGAGTGCATCAAGTGCCATTATGAGGCTTGTTTTAATTATTAGAGAAAAACACATGGGTCCTTAAATAATCCTACACAGATCTTTAACCCTCTGGAGTCTGAGGCTGATTTGGGGCCTGGAGAAGTTTTGACATGCCCTGACATTTGTGCTTTTTCCAGTTGTTCATAAACATATTAATGACAAAAGTGTCATTACACTGTATTCAGCACAAACTAGGCTACAATAATATGTGAGGAACATGTATGTACATGTTTGTGTTTTTGAAGGAATAACATTTATGCATGGTTATTGAAAAAACAAAAAACTTAAGTCACTGAAATAAGGCCAAAAAAGTATAGTAAATCTGTGTTTACAATACTTTAGGGGTATTGGAGGTTGTAGACTAGAGTTTTTGCTTCAAAATTATGTAAAAATTATGCTGCCTATTCCTTCATATAAAACAATATATTGATTTAGTTTTTGTAAGACACTTTTTGCCAAGAAACACAGTATGCGAGGAGCCGTGAATCACCACTGAAAATGGGCCATTCTCACCTGAATTGGATAGTAATGAGCTGAAATGACTTGCATATTAATGAGGCATTTCAGTCAGGTAGGCTGTGAATAAAACCTTCTGTGATGTCTCAAGCTCATCATGATATATGAAACATACAGAAAAATATTATTACAATATAAAGTAATGGTTTTATATTATACTTTAAAATATAATGTATTTCTGTGATGCAAAGAGTCTGAATATAGGCTTTTAGTTTAAAAGCATGCACATTTGGAGAAATATTGGATTCTCATATGTTTATGTCAATTTTCTATACAGAGGAGTTATTTTTATTTAATATTCACTGTCATTACTATGAGCGCTGGTGTTTTCAATTCATCCTTGAAGTCGGAGGGCGCTCTCTGTGCATTTTAAGTCCACAAATTCATCTAAAAGAAGAAGAGGCTATTCCATGAATGGAGTTTCCAATTCATACTGCAGCCGGAGGGCGCTAAAGAAACAAAAACTTCATCTATAGAAGAAAAGAAAACAGGAACTAACTGCATGTCTTCTAGAGCTCGCTAACCATGACTTTTACATCCAGATAAACACTTTTCAAGACAATAAATACACGATTGAGATGATGAATGCATGTATTGCCTCTGAATTTGCGTCTGAATAGCGCTGGCTCCGTGGGCGTGGCCGCATTAGCAGGTAATGAGCTGAATCACGGACTTCTGACATGGCTCTCTTTTCATACAGATTACATAAACACGGAAGGTTTGTATTCGATTTGACTTACATGATTTAAAACCTGACATCTTAACGTTTTTTTTAGACATAAGTGTAATTTTTATGTGATTAGTATTCACTAAGTTACAGTTAATTTTCTGAGAACTATCAGATTGGACTTCGTTCAGAGGGAGAGGAGAAATCACGCATCATGTTAGTTTTCTTTATTTTACAAAAAGCACAACATTTTGTTTTTACTCTGAGTGTATACAAATAAAAGAAGATATTCTATAGTTTCAATTGATATATTACTTATGTCTCTATGACAAAAAATGACGGAGTATTTTAAGTCTGTTTTGCTGCAATGTGAAAAAAAACCCTGCAAAACGCGCCGGCGCGTTTTCAGACCTTAGAGTGTTAAATAATCCTCAAAGAGTGACATGGAGAGATCATGTGACCTACTGACAGAGATGGCCGCTGGAGTTTGGAGCTCCCCTACTCGGCACTGATAAATCATCCGTTAAAATTATAGCTTTGGTATTAATCAATAATACGTGCTCCCTGAGTTTGCTTATCATTGCGTGATGGATAAACGTCAGCTTTTACCATCCTCTCCGGAGAAAAAACGGCTGAAAGAACCAGACAACAAAGCACTGCGCAGCATGGTGGCTGACGAGCTAAAGCTACAGTTTGGTATCATTCGTGAAATCTTCAAGGAAGAATTTTAACCTGTTGCTGAAAGAATCGGTTTCTTGGAGAGAGAGATGAAGTTAATCAGTAACAGCTCTGATAACATCTAGTCAGCGGTTCAAAAAGTAAAGCAGGATTCGGCCGAAGTTAAGCTAGCCGTAGGCATGCTACAAGACAAGATGGCGAGACTGGAAGACACGAGTCGGCAATACAACATTCGTCTCGTTGGCCTTGGAGAAGGGGAAGAGGGCACCGACCCAGTGGGCTTCGTGCAAACACAGCTACCTCAGTGGATTCCTTCGCCTAAAAACAAATCAGTCCTTCGCCTAAAAACAAATCAGTCGAGATAGAAAGGGCACATCATATCTACACTAGTGACAACTACAGGAAAGGCCCACGAACACTGATCTTTAAATTACTACGCTTTCAGGACAGAAACGTTATTCTTAAAGGAGCCCGATCCGCCGGCCCAATACTTCACAAAAGTAAAAACACCAGCTGAAGTGGAATCTTATGCTACCCAGCACCAGGAATCCTCATTGCCTCTGCACGAATCGGAGGACGTACCAGCTGTAATGTCAACGGACGCCAGCCCGGAAACCATAGCAACCAACTAAAACTCGTTGAATGCAGCAACCATACCGAGCATCACATCGGTGAACCTGTATGCTGAATCGGCTCTTCCACTCGAGTGATCGACTGTTATACTAGCCACATATCCAGACAAAGTTGTTAAATGGGCAGGCAGGAGACCTTGTTCTGGTTCTCTGCTTTCTGCCTTTTCATTTGGTTCTTATTTTTGTTCCTTTAATGTTCCAGATGCCATGAATAACTCTTGTAAGTTTTATCTTTTTTGTTACACACTCAACATGTCTTACGTTATGATGTCTGATTTATGGCTCTTCATATAGTATCATGGAATGTCAATGGTTTAAACAGCGCTGTTAAGAGAACAAAGTGTTTGGATTATTTAAGATCTAAACGGGCCTCAGTTGCATTTATACAGGAATCTCATTTAAAAGCCTGTGACCTGCATCGTTTTCAGAATAGACATTTTAAAATAGCCTCATCCTTTTCATCTGTAAAGAAAAATAAGGGGATTTTGATATTGGTTGCCAGGCGCCTTCCCATTTCCATACATTATTCGAAGGGTGATGCTGATGGTCGTATTGCATATGTACTTGGTTCCCTTTCGTGGGAACTATCGACGTGATGGGAACCCTCTGCATTTTGTGTTCGTGAAGCACCTCAGTATCCAACCAATGAGAAGATGTGACGTCAGAGGCGGGTGACGTCACGGACCAGGAAACTATAAAGCATACCCAGAAACAGAGAACGCCAGCTTCTGTTGTCCCTGCACACTGCACACATTGATCTCTTTGTCTGAGGACAAGAGTTTCACAAGCACAAAATAAGACAAAAAATATATATAAATGGCAGAAAAGCAACAAAAATTTACGAAGTGTGTTCCTCCCTGTCCGCGCTTCATTACGGACGGGGATACACACGATATGTGTGTAAAATGCCTGGGAGTTGAGCACACACAGGCAGCTCTCGAGGGAGCTGTCTGTGTACACTGCGAGAGGCTCACTCTTAGAGTGCTGCGTTCACGCCGGGCGCTCTTTGAGGAGGGCACCGCGGGGAACACTCCGGTCCCGCTGCTGCTGAGGCACAGCGAAGGCTGCGCTCGTGGGGTTCACAAATGGATTTAGCAGAGAGGGGAGAGACGGGTCCTGCCCTATCGCTCCCCTTACCTGCTGAACCCAGTGTCTCTCCTCTGGTGGCGGAAGCACGCGCTGCGGTCTCTTCCCCCCGGAGAGAGACACCGGCACTCAACATATCTTCCTCCGAGGAGGTTGATGTGGAGGGTGCCGAAGAAGGAGATGAGGGACCGCCATCCTCATCTCCAGCGCACGAGGAGCTTTTGGAGGTAGTGACCAGGGCAGTTGAAAAGTTAAGCATAGACTGGCCAGTAGAAAAAAGTGAAAATCAACCTAAAAGCAAACTTGATGAAAGATTTCTTCCAGCACGGTCACTACCCCAGCGCCGGGGTCTGCCGTTCTTTCCCGACCTCCACACCGAGGTGTCGAGGTCGTGGAAGAGACCATTATAATACCGTGTTTACAGCCCCCAAACGTCATTATACAGTAACATCATGGGGCTGAAACACCACGGCTATGGGGCGATGCCTCGGGTGGACGAGACGCTCGCGAGCTATCTCTCTCCCGAGTCTGCGTCCCTTAAGACCCCGACGTTGCCCACTAAGCCATTAAAAACAACCTCCAGCTTAGTGGGCAAGGCTTATTCGGCGGCAGGTCAAGCGGCAGCATGCCTGCATACAATGTCTATCTTGCAGGCATACCAAGCCGACCTGCTGGGGGAAATAGATGAGAGTGGGGAAGCATCATTTGAAGCCATACATGAACTCAGAAAGGCGACAGATCTAGCTCTCCGGGCCACCAAAGAGACGGCCAAATCAATCGGCCGCTCTATGGCAGCCCTGGTGGCCACGGAGAGGCATCTATGGCTTAATTTATCCGATATAAAAGAAAAGGATAAAAACGTCCTGATGGACGCGCCGCTGTCTCCTGGTGGCCTGTTCGGCGACGCAGTGACATCTGTCATCAACAGGTTCCAGGAGACACGCAAACAGTCAGCGGCGTTTCAAAAGCTTCTCCCCCGTCGCTCTCATCCCCCCGAGACTGCTGGGCGGGAGCAGTCTCGGCCGATAGCCAGCTCCTCGGCGCACAGGGCGCAGCAGAAAGCCAGCATGGCCACCCGGGCTCCCCCGCAGAAAGCTTGGGGACCGGGGCGGTCAGCACAGGCGAAGCCTTCCAGGGGTAGGGCGGATCTGAGGACCATCATTATCTCCCGAAAGGCTTCCAAGAAAAGGTCCTGACGCCGGTCATTTGGGACCTTTGAGGGCAGTCCCCTCCGGGGTAATTCAATTATCATCTCGGGCGCCCGTTCTACCCCAGTGCCCTCAGGGGGCCGTCCTGCCAACCCTTCCACCCAGTGTGCGTCAGGGAGCAGCGGTCTCCACCGATCCTCCGAGGGGGATCGGTCAGCGCTTGATTCGTTTGTCTCCCGGTGCGCAGCGTCAGATGAACGAGCCAAGTGCTCAAAAAACACCAGAGACCAGTCTCGAGAGACTGGTTCCCTTAGTAGAATATATGGAAGAATGGAAACGTCTCCCGAACATTTCAAAATGGGTGCTGCTCATGATACAACAGGGTTACAGAATTCAGTTCGGTTCTCGACCGCCCAAGTTCAATGGGGTTCTCCACACAGTGGTAGCCCCAGAGCGGTCTCTGGTGATGGAACAAGAAGTTACGACGCTTTTGCAAAAAGGAGCTATAGAGAGGGTTCCTCCTCCCAGCAAAATGTCAGGCTTTTACAGCCGCAACTTCATTGTTCCAAAGAAGGATGGAGGGTTGCGTCCGATCATAGATTTACGTGTGTTAAATCGATCTGTAAAAAAGTTGAAGTTCAAAATGCTCACACTCAAACAGATTATCCCACAGATCAGGTCCCAGGACTGGTTTGTGGCAATAGATCAGAAAGACGCTTATTTCAATGTATCCATCCATCCTTCTCACAGGAAGTTCCTCAGGTTCGCTTTCAGGGGCGAGGCTTACCAATACAGGGTCCTTCCTTTCAGCCTATCTCTATCACCCCGCACGTTCACAAAGTGCGTGGATGCAGCGCTGGCTCCGCTGAGATTCCAGGGCATCCGCGTACTGAACTATATCGACGATTGGTTGATACTAGCTCAAACAGAACGACTAGCAGTTCAACATCGAGATGTTGTTCTGTCACACATAAAGCTTGGGTTGAGACTCAATGCCAAAAAGAGTGTGCTGGTCCCGAGTCAGGTTGCGAATTATCTAGGTGTAATCTGGGATTCCACTATGATGCAGGCGCAATTGACTCCTGCTCATGTGAATGCCATTCTCGGGGCCGTGAATGGGGTGAAGTTAGGCCAGTCACTCACTGTAAAACAGTTTCAGAGACTGCTGGGTCTGATGGCAGCTGCGTCCAACATTATTACTATTGGCCTTCTGCACATGAGACCCTTACAGTGGTGGCTCAGGACCAAGGGGTTTTCCCCGAGGGGAAATCCTTTTCGTATGATCAAAGTCACGCAGCGATGCCTTCGTGCTCTGGTCATGTGGAAAAAGCCTTGGTTCCTGTCCCAAGGACCCGTGTTGGGAATTCCTCGTCGTCGCGTAATGCTAACGACAGATGCTTCCCTCACGGGCTGGGGGGCGATCATGAGTGGTCGCTCAGCTCAGGGTCTCTGGGAGGACCATCAGCTCTCCTGGCACATAAATCGGCTGGAGATGATGGCGGTGTTTCTAGCTCTAAAACACTTCCTCCCGGACCTGAGGGGACACCATGTGTTGGTACGCACGGACAACACTACGGTGGTCTCATATATAAACCACCAGGGGGGTTTGCGGTCTCGCCTGCTATGCAATCTGGTCAGCCGCATCCTCCTGTGGGCCCAGGGAAAACTCCTTTCACTGAAAGCAGCATATATTCCCGGGCGGTTGAATGTGGGAGCAGACGCTCTGTCGAGGCAGGGCGCGAGGCCGGGGGAATGGAAACTCCACACCGAGGTGGTAGAGTTGATATGGAAAGTCTACGGACGAGCTCAAGTCGATCTATTTGCCACAGAGGAGTCAACTCAGTGCCCTCTGTGGAGCACCCAGCACCCCTAGGGCTGGATGCTATGCTACAGATGTGGCCGAGGCTACGCCTGTACGCATTCCCCCTGGGTTCTTTGCTCCCGGGAGTTCTGGACAAGGTTCGCCAAGAGAGGGCCGACCTAATACTGGTGGCTCCTTACTGGCCAACAAGAATATGGTTTGCGGACCTAATATCTCTCCTTCACGGCTCTCCAATGGAGCTTCCTCTCAGACAGGATCTCCTGTCACAAGCAGGCGGCACGATTCTCCATCCCCGCCCAGAAATGTGGAAGCTATGGGCCTGGCCTCTGAGGGGGCAAGGCTCATAGAATCTCATCCTTCAATCCAGAAGCTCATCCTTTAATCCAGAGCTCCCTCCACGAGGAAGCTGTATATGTATAAATGGAAACTGTTCGCCACATGGTGTGGCCAGCGTAATATGGACCCTGTCCAGTCTCCTATTAGCTGTGTGCTACAATTCCTTCAGGAAAATTTTTCAGAAGGCTTAACCCCTTCAACATTGAAGGTATATATCGCAGCCATCTCGGCTTATCATAATCATGTAGGGGGCTCCTCGGTGGGTCGAGACCCCCTAGTTATACGCTTCCTCCGTGGTGCACTGAGGTTGAGGCCTTCGGTGCGCACAAAAACTCCGACCTGGGACTTATCTATTGTGCTCCAAGGGTTAGCTGAGGCCCCCTTCGAGCCAATAGAATAAGTGTCAGATAAATTTCTAACACTAAAAACAGTCTTTCTGTTAGCAATTTCTTCCTTGAAAAGTATTGGTGATTTGCAAGCGCTGTCAGTCGCTCCATCATGTTTAGAATTTGCGCCTGGTATGATCAAGGCTTTCTTACATACTAGACCGGGCTATGTGCCAAAGGTCCCCACTAGAGTCCCAGGTCCCATTGTACTGGAGGCTTTCTGTCCTCCTCCATTTGAAAATCAGGATCAGGAAAAACGTAATCTGCTTTGCCCTGTGAGGGCGCTGGATGCCTACACCCACAGAGCTGCCCTGTGGAGAAAAACAGATCAATTATTTGTATGTTACGGGTCCCCTAGAAGGGGGGGCCCAGCATCCAAGCAGAGGATGAGCAAGTGGATGGTCGAGGCCATCTCACTCGCATATAAAGCAGTGGGACAGCCATGTCCCTTAGCCGTTAGAGCTCATTCTACAAGAGGTATGGCCGCTTCTAAAGCTCTTTTGTCAGGAGTGTCACTGGACAACATATGTGTTGCAGCTGGATGGTCATCCCAGCACACTTTCATCAGATTTTATAATCTTAACACTCTGAGGTCTAAAAACGCGCCGGCGCGTTTTGCAGTTTTTTTTTCACATTGCAGCAAAACAGACTTCAAATACTCCGTCATTTTTTGTCATAGAGACATAAGCAATATATCAGTTGAAACTATAGAATGTCTTCTTTTATTTATATACACTCAAAGTAAAAACAAAATGTTGTGCTTTTTGTAAAATAAAGAAAACTAACATGATGCGTGATCTCTCCTCTCCCTCTGAACGAAATCCAATCTGATAATTCTCAGAAAATGAACTGTAACTTAGTGAATACTAATCACAGAAAAATTAAACTTATGTCTAAAAAAACGTTAAGATGTCAGGTTTTAAATCATGTAAGTCAAATCGAAAACAAACCTTCTGTGTTTATGTAATCTGTATGAAAAGAGAGCCATGTCAGAAGACTGTGATTCAGCTCATTGGCCGCTAATGCGACCACGCCCACGGAGCCAGCGCTATTCAGACGCAAATTCAGAGGCAATACATGCATTCATCATCTCAATCGTGTATTTATTGTCTTGAAAAGTGTTTATCTGGATGTAAAAGTCATGGTTAGCGATCTCTAGAAGACATACAGTTAGTTCCTGTTTACTTTTCTTCTATGGATGAATTTTAGATGAGTTTTTGTTTCTTTAGCGCCCTCCTGCTGCTGTATGAATTGGAAACTCCATTCATGGAATAGCCTCTTCTTCTTTTAGATGAATTTGTGGACTAAAAATGCACAGAGCGCCCTCCGACTTCAAGGATGAATTGAAAACACCAGCGCTCATAGTAATGACAGTGAATATTAATTAAAAGTAACTCCTCTGTATAGAAAATTGACATAAGCATATGAGAATCCAATATTTCTCCAAATGTGCATGCTTTTAAACTAAAAGCCTATATTCAGACTCTTTGCATCACAGAAATACATTATATTTTAAAGTATAATATAAAACCATTACTTTATATTGTAATAATATTTTTCTGTATGTTTCATATATCATAATGAGCTTGAGACATCACAGAAGGTTTTTTTTCACAGCCTACCTGACTGAAATGCCTCATTAATATGCAAGTCATTTCAGCTCATTACTATCCAATTCTTTTGTATTCTCAGGTGAGAATGGCCCATTTTCAGTGGTGATTCACGCCTCCTCGCATACTGTGTTTCTTGGCAAAAAGTGTCTTACAAAAACTAAATGAATATATTGTTTTATATGAAGGAGTAGGCAGCATAATTTTTACATAATTCTGAAGCAAAAATTCTAGTCTACAACCTCCAATACCCAAAAGTCTTGTGAACACAGATTTACTATACTTTTTTTGGCCTTATTTCAGTGACTTAAGTTTTTTGTTTTTTCAATAACCACGCATAAATGTTATTCCTTCAAAAACACAAACATGTACATACATGTTCCTCACATATTATTGTAGCCTAGTTTGTGCTGAATACAGTGTAATGACAATTTTTCCATTAATATGTTTATGAAAAACTGAAGAACTTGAAAAAGCACAAATGTCAGAGCATGTCAAAACTTCTCCAGGCCCCAAATCAGCCTCAGACTCCAGAGGGTTAATATAAGTTCTTCTCCAGATTCCTTGGTCTTGCAAGATAGCAGCCAGGCACTTGAAGATACGGCGTAGTTGGGACAGCGTTCCCATCACGTCACTGACGTAGCATCGATAGTTCCCACGAAAGGGAACGTCTCGGTTTACGAGTGTAACCCCTGTTCCCTGAGTAAGGGAACGAGACGCTACGTCGCGTTGCCGTACCTCCTTCATACCTGGAGCACTTTGCTTCAGACATATTCCAGAAGCTGTGTTCTCTGTTTCTGGGTATGCTTTATAGTTTCCTGGTCCGTGACGTCACCCGCCTCTGGCGTCACATCTTCTCATTGGTTGGATACAGAGGTGCTTCACGAACACAAAATGCAGAGGGTTCCATCACGTCACTGACATAGCGTCTCGTTCCCTTACTCAGGGAACAGGGGTTACACTTGTAACCCGACACGTTCTTGGACCAATATTAAATGTGCCTTTATCTCAGTGTATGCTCTGAATGAACATGATAGCGCATTTTACCAGCAACTCATCCATATCATATTGAGTCTTAATGACTACCACCTTGTTATAGGTGGGGACTTCAATGCGGTCCATAACCCTCTACTTGATAGATCCTCATAATCTCCATCTGACCTGGCTTCTTCAAAGTTATTTAACAAATTCATAAATCAAGTAAAGGTATGTGATATATGGCGGTTGAGAAATGACGGTGTTAAAGATTACACATTCTTCTCAGCCCGCCACAAGAGCTATTCGCGTATTGATTATCTGATCATATCATCCACCTGTATTCCATTTGTTGACAGCGTAGATATCCTACCTATCCTCCTTTCAGATCACTCCCCAGTAACTTTGTGTCTTCTTCCTTTCACTGTCCCCTCTGGGTGCAAATGTTGGAGATTTAATACATCCCTTCTTCGTTATCAAAAATTTCTATCACTTGCCCTACACAGGGACCAAAACAGCTCTTATCACTCTTTTACTTAAAAAAGACAAAGACCCCTTGGAATATGCTAGTTATTGTCCTATTAGTTTATTTACTGTTGATGCAAAACTTCTTGCCCAAACTTTAGCCTTCAGACTACATAAATGTATAATAATTATGATCAGTCTGGCTTTCTCAAAGATCGCTTCGTGTCAGATAACATCAGGCGATTGTTACATATTATTCACAGATCCAGCTCCTATTCAGCTTCCTCCACAGTCATCTCATTGGACGCGGAGAAAGCGTTTGACAGGATTGAATGGAGCTTCCTCTGGGCGGTTCTTAAACATTGTTTTAACTGAAAGCAATTTGTACTGACATATCTTAAAATATGTCAAAGCCATTGTTTTGTTTCAAGATGCACACCAATAATGTGTTATTGTAGGGTACGTTTATAAAAGCTACTTAAATACCCTAATTGAACTAAGGCCTAATCCTGGTTTAGCCTAAGCCGTGTCTGTGAAACCAGGCCATAGGGGCTAGACAGGAATTTATTAAAATGGTTAAAACACTTTGTAACGGTTGATCCTTGATCCCTATAGTCAATCAATTTACTTATTTGGGTATCACAATATCCTCAACTATACACTCTATCCCTAAATACAATTTCCAAATTCTCTTAAGCTGGGTTCACACTGTGCGATTTATAATTGTCCTTTACGATGGTTACTTGTCAGACTGTACGAACATGGTCCTCATGTCACACTGTGGGATCTCAGCTGTCATTACAGTTTTTTCCAATTGCTAACACACAATTTTTCAAACTACTCTGGTTTTATCAAAACACTTAACACAATTCACAAAACCACACACCCAAACTGCAAAATACCTCATATATCCTGCAAAATGAAGCACTGCAACCGAAACTACACAGAGCATTATCAAAATCAAACTTTTGCATGAAATGGCACACACTTCATTCATATTACCAGATTTTTGCCTAACCACCTACACACTGTTGGGCATAATGAAAAGCACCCCCATCTTTAGTATGCTTTGCCATAATACTAAAATATGTATCAGATTGTTCACATGCACAGAAATATTTGCAGATACACACACATGCTGTTGCAACATTTTTATTTTTTTTCCTTCACTACAGTAAACAAGTCAGTACAACATAGGCACAGCAGATATATTTACATGGGACTGAACAAAAATATTCTTACAAAAAAAGTAAACTGAAAAAGAAAATTTCTGAAAAAAAATATATTACAGTAAAAAAAAAAAAAAACAAAAAAAAAGGCAAGAAAAATAATTAGGCAGCATCTTGCCGCACAGCCGGGTCTGGCCACAACGCCTCGTCAACATCACAGGCAATATCTTCCCTTGCCAGACATCGAGGGAAGAAGCGCCTTGAGTGCCTTATCCATCCCTGAATTGCACCCACATCAATCTCACCACATGCCTCTTCCATGGCCTGCACAAGAGGCATGCGCACAAAGGGCTGCCGGTCGTATACCTTCCACCGCCATGCCAAAAAGAATTCTTCTATGGGGTTCAGAAATGGTGAGTATGGTGGGAGGTATTGCACGAGAAATGTTGGGTGGTCAGCAAACCAGTTTTGGACTGGGGCTGCACGATGAAAGCTCACGTTGTCCCATACTACAACGTACCGGTTTCTTTGATGGTCTGCATCATTCATACGCTCTGGTGGTATGAGAATGTTGTGAAGTCTGTCCAGAAATGTGAGAATATGGGCTGTGTTGTATGGTCCAAGTTTGGCATGACGGTGGAGGACACCATGCATATTGGAGATGGCAGCGCACATTGTGATGTTCCCACCACGTTGGCCAGGAACATCTATAATGGCTCTGTGGCCAATGAGGTTTCTCCCTCTTCTTCTGGTCTTTGCTAGGTTGAACCCAGCCTCATCTATAAAGATGAACTCATGTGGGATTGCATGAGCATCCATTTCCAGTACTCCCTGAAAACAAAGAACAAAAATCACTCAATATGGTGTTATCCAGTACACTGGGAAACAATGTTGTGTGTAGTGTACTGCAGTCAATATAGTACTTACATCCACATATGCTCGTCTGAACTCTTTGTTTCTTTGAGAGTTTCTCTCAAACGGCACCTTATAAAGTTGTTTCATTCTGATTTGGTTTCGCTTGAGAATGCGAGCCAATGTGGACAGACTAACTCGTTGAATGTTGTTGAATAAGGTGTTGTCTTGGATGATGTGGTTTTGAATTTCTCGTAATCTGATTTCATTATTTTCCAAAACCAAGTTTACAATGGCAGCTTCCTGTACCCCGGTGAACATTTGGCCCCTTCCTCCACCATGGTGTCGTCTCTCAGTCCTTTAGAAAAAAATAAAATAAAAATATATATAGGGCTTGGACAATGCAGCCTAAATATTTTCCCCCACAGTAGAGTACATTGTACAGGAAACTTGTACAGTTCATGAATGGCTGATGTCATACACTAAGTAAACCGGTGTCACCCAACTGATACACTATGACATGGGGTATACTACATGTGTACTACATGAAATTTTGGTTACATACCTGTTCTCCAGTCTAAAGGTCCGGATGACAGAGGCGACAGTAAAACGGCTCAAGTTTGGCTGCACTCTCTGTCCAGCCTCACGCATTGTCAACCCATGGTTGATGACATGATCTACTAAGGTTGCTCTGATTTCATTTGAAAGTGTTTGTCTTCTTTGGCCATGAACTCCTCTACCTGCTCTACCCCTACCTCTCACTCTTCCTCCCCCTCTTATTCTCAACCTCCCTCTTCCTCTTCCTCTTCCTCTTCCTGCAATGTCTTCCATTGTTGTTGTAAAAAAAAAAGGTTCTCACCTGTGGTCTTTTCATAGTGCTTACATCCTGATTGAAGTGTTAACAATTAACCACTGAGGTGTTTGGCCAGGTGGCACATGTAATTGGCCAATTAGCTCATGTAGTGTCATTTTGAATGGCAGTGTTTTGAAATGGCAAACATGTGACTTTATGTCAGATTGTTGTGTCTTATGCAGAGAACTGTATTTAGTGAATTTAAAAAGTGCTATTTTGAAATGCAAAATGTGTGTAAAACAGAAAAGGTGTTTAGACTTTTGGAGACTTGAGAAGAAGTTTTGCTCTCTGTGTGTCAGTTTAAATAATTGTGCTGTGCATGTCATTTTAGTGTGTTAGCAATTGGAAAAAACTGTAATGTCAGACTGTACGACAGTCAAAACGCGTTAAAAACGGACACGCGCATGAAAACTTGTCCGGAGTTTTAAATCATCAAAACATACACATTCGATGACAGTGAGCTGCGTTACACAAGGGACTGAAATGGTGGCTAACAACGACATCTCTATCATTAATTTTGATCACGGCTCGTCTTGAAAGGAAGAGATTTTGACGTTCGTCGTAGGAGAAGTCACACTGGAGGATTGTGCGCCAAATCTTCTGACACTGCCAGAATTTCGTCGGAGGTAAAATTTGATCGCAACGGTCATTAATCAGCTGTCGGTGAATATGTCAAACTAGGGATCAAAGACAACAGATTTTATGCTAGGATTATAGGAATCTTTTAGGATTTGCAAAATTTGCCTCAGACGACCAAATCGTGGCCACAATCGCACAGTGTGAACCTTTAACAAGCCTTTAATCAAGATCAAGGAAGACTTAGATAGATGGTCACTGCATAGTTGTGATAAAACGTACCAAACCAAACCGTGACACCAGTGTATCGTATCGAACCGAACAGTGAATTTTGTGAACCATTACACCCCTAATATATATATATATAGACTGAGGTCAGCTCTAAAGGCCTATGGTGTTCCCTGGACTGCTAATATATTTCCACATCCCTTATGGAAGTGGTTGGACTCTAACACCCCCTCAAGTGGCTTAGTCTCTAAAGACTATAACTCTGTTCTTTTTCAACAGTAATCCTATATACCAGCTATTTATTCCTGGGAAAAAGAAGTAACAACCAAACCTGATTAGGATGTCGTTTGGGCCAGATGTTTCATTGCATCTAAAAACATGGCGCATCAGATGATCCACTATAAACTTATTAATAGGGCTTACATCACTCCAAGCTTATTGTATAAAATGAAGATCGGACCTGATCCTTACTGTCATCTGTGTAATAATTATGTTACACAGATTCGTATTTGCACATGTTCTGGGAATGCCCTATGGTGGTACCTTTATGGTCCTTTGTATGTACGGTCCTCTGATATCTAGAAACACCTCGGAACCCCTTGATCTTCTTGCTCTTAGATGACTCTACACTTCAGCTAAATACTCATCACAGAAGGATCTTATTGGCAGGTACTGCAGCCAATCTTAAATCTATGGATTGAACCATCCACCTCCTCTTCTTACATCTGACTTTCTTACTTCAGAGACATTGCCTTGCTTGAGGGAACCACCACTAAACTCAATGGGGCTAAAGACAGAACTATTCAAAACTGGTCAATAACAGCCGACATGTTAGAAAAACTTAAATCTTGACTTCCTAATTGTGTGTACTTGTTTTATTTTATTATGTTATTTTGGTCGTGGTAATTTTCATGGCATCTGTTTGTATATAGTTTATTGAATCTGTCATAATGTTTATGATGCAGCTAAAATTATAATAAAAAAGTTAATCACAAAAAAGTGTGACATGAGGGGTTAATGGGATTGTTCACCCAAAAATGAAAATTGTCATTATTTGCTCACCCTCAAGTTAATCCAATCCTGTAGGAGTTTCTTTCTTCTGTCGAATATTAAAGAAGATGTTTTAAAATGAGCTATCCCTTTAATATGACCAACAACACTGTATGTTGTATTCTTCAAATACTCCTCAGTGTAACGTCTGCTGTGTTGTCTCAAATGAAGAAGGGTGATGATCTAAATGCAAGCAGTTTATTCCACACTAAAAGTCACATGAATACAAACTTGGTTCCATGCATGACAAAGTAATCCACAGGTTAGCAAGGTATGAATCCAGGCATGGCAATAACATTAACTCCAGACAAGACAAGGCATGAACACCATGGGAGAACACCACAAACACTAAGTTGAGGAACTCCGACAATAACCAACCCCCGCTGACTAAAACAGGGACCTATTTATACAGAGAGGGCTAATGAGGTAACAAGGGGGAGGGGAAAATCATCAAGGCAATTAACAAGGGTGACCATAGTAACTAACAAGGGAGTGAGGGCAAGCACAAGGTGAAGACAGACATGACAACACTTCAACATAAGAGTCCTGAACTCAGACACGCTCGTTCTGAGTTCCTTACAGAGCCTCCCGCTTAAGGAGCGGATTCCAGATGCTCCAAATATAACCGTGGTGGTGGAGTGGAGGTGGTCTTGGGGGAGGGATGGAGGGCCAGGCCCATGAAGGGGGACAGGACCTGAACCATGGGGCATGGGTGGATCTTGGCCATGGAACATTGGCAGGCCTGGGCCATGGAGCAGTGGCAGATTGTGGAGCATTGGTGGGCCCGGACCATGGAGCGGTGGCAGGCCTGGTCCATGGAGCAGTGGCAGGCTGTGGAGCATTGGCAGGCCGTCGAGCATTGGCAGGCCTGGACCATGGAGCAGTGGCAGACTGTGGAGCATAGGCGGGCCTGGGCCATGGAGCAGTGGCAGGCTGTGGAGCATAGGCGGGCCTGGACCATGGAGCAGTGGTGGGCCATGCTCTACATCTGCTGGAGCTTGGTACCCATAGTCCCCCCCAAAAAATTCTTTAGGGAAATCGTGGCCAGACATGACGTGAGGGAGTAGCTCAAGCTGGATTGATAGGGCAGACGACCTCCAGGGTGGAGCGGATGACCACCATAGCCAATCTGATGAGCAAGGACCCCCAGGGCATATCTAGTAAGAAAGGCAAAGCTACAACAGGCAAAACTGAAATACAAAAGAGAGGAGGAGTTAGCATTGGGCACAGGGGTCTTGTCAAAACAGGCAGGGGAATAGGTGGCATCTTCCATGGACATGACATGGTCAGAACATTGTCTCTGGTTTTCAGAAAGTCCATGTACGACCTCATTGGTCACATCATTGCAGACATGAAGTTCGTGTCCAACCTCTGCAGTTGTGTCGAGAGAGACATGACACTCAGGGAAGACTTCCATGGTTATATTAAGGGAGGCAGGGAACTCAATGGTTGAAACAGGCTCTGCAGATGACTTGTGAAATGATGCAAATCTTGAATCAGACTCATGGACTGGATCAGACCTTAAAGCAGACTTGGAAGCAGACTCTTGGACGGAAGCAGACTTGGAAGCAGATTCATAAACAAAAATCAGGCTTTGAAGCAGACTCTTGGACTGAAGCAGACTTGGAAGTAGGCTTTGAGGCAGACCTTGAAACAGACTCGAGTTGATGAACAGTATGCAGCCCAGACGCACATAATGGCCATTGCAATGATGTGGAGTGTAGTTGTCAGTGGGACCACCTCTTGATTTGGGACAACTACAGTGATACCAGCAGCACGTACAGTCAAAAGTGGTAAATCATCCAAACTTGACACCAGTCTCTTGTGCCTACAACCAGTCTTATCTTTTTTAGCAAAGTGTAACTCGACTGAGAACCTTGAAGTGCCTTCCTTGACGGCTGGAGATTCTGGTTTAGTAGTTATCCTGGCTGGAGCCTCTGGCATGGTAATCATCCTTGTCAATGACTCTGGTGTAGCGTCTGTAACCTGGAGAGGCTCTGGTGTGGCTGGCATGGCGTGACAAGTCTCTGGCATGGTAGCAATCTTAGTTGAGAGCTCGGGTGTGGCGGCGGCCATCTTAGTTGAAGGCTCGGGTGTGGCAGCGGCCATCTTGTGAAAGAGCTCAGACTTAGTAGACATGACATTAACAAGTCCTGACATGACATGGACAGGCTCGGGGATAGCAGGTACTGCGTGATTGAGGGGTTCCTCATCTGCATATCCAACAGTAAACACGGAACCACTCAATAATAAAACCCGTTCAACCGTGTCAGCCAATGTTCCACTAAAGAGTTGATTTTTCAAGGGTGCATTAAGGCTGGCACGATAAAAAGCAACAAGACACTTATCTGGAAAGTCAGATTGGTATGCAAGGTCCAGGAAATCTTGAGTGTGATCTTCTATAGAACGGTTACCTTTGTGTAACAGGAGGAGACGAGCTCCAGGAGGAAAATCTGCTGCTAGATCCATCTGTGAGGGTTGGTTATTCTGTAACGTCTGCTGTGTTGTCTCAAATGAAGAAGGGTGATGATCTAAATGCAAGCAGTTTATTCCACACTAAAAGTCACATGAATACAAACTTGGTTCCATGCATGACAAAGTAATCCACGGGTTAGCAAGGTATGAATCCAGGCATGGCAATAACATTAACTCTAGACTAGACAAGACAAGGCATGAACACCATGGGAGAACAACACAAACACTAAGTTGAGGAACTCCAACAATAACCAACCCCCGCTGACTAAAACAGGGACCTATTTATACAGAGAGGGCTAATGAGGTAACAAGGGGGAGGGGAAAATCATCAAGGCAATTAACAAGGGTGACCATAGTAACTAACAAGGGAGTGAGGGCAAGCACAAGGTGAAGACAGACATGACAACAGTTCAACATAAGAGTCCTGAACTCAGACATGCTCGTTCTGAGTTCCTTACACTCAGAGGCAGAAGAGGAGTAATGTTACATGCTAATTTAGCTAAAAACACATTATTTCCATAGATATCACACATACATACTGTATATATATATATAATATACAGGTGCTGGTCATATAATTAGAATATCATCAAAAAATTCATTTTTTTATTGTAAATTATTTTTAAAAATGAAACTTTCATATATTTTCATAAAACATTTCAAAAGTTTTTTTTTTTTTTTTTTTTTTTTAATTTGATTATTAGAGCTTACAGCTCATGAAAGTCCAAAATCCAGTATCTCAAAATATTAGAATATTTCCTAAAATCAATCAAAAAATGGATTTGCAAAACAGAAAAGTTCAAGTTCTTTAAAGTATGTTCATTTGTGCACTCAATACTTGGTTGGCAGCACATATTACAGCAAATGACTTGCTCCTAGCACAAATTACAGCATCAGTGAAGTGTGGCATGGAAGTGATCAGCCTGTGGCACTACTGAGGCACTATTGAGCCTTCAGATCATCTGTATATTGTTGGATCGACTGTTTCTCATCTTTCTCTTGAAAATATCCCATAGATTCAGGGGTCAGGCATGTTGGCTGGCCAATAAAGCACAGTAATATCATGGTCAGCAAACCACTTTGTAGTGATTTTTGCTTTGTCCATCCAAGGACGCAAAGTAAAATAGGGATTGGTACTCACGTCACTGCTGACGTTGTGATTTTTGGATCACACGTCTCTTAAGGTGTGGTTATGATTACATCAGATGACTACTTTCCCCTTTTTCCTTAGTTCAGGGCACCAGTCAAGGTCTTTTACCTTGGCAGTATGAGAACATTCTCAACAGGTGCTTTTCATTCATTTAGAATTTATGTAAAGTGGTCAGCTGATTTATCTGAAAGATTGGTGAAATTGCTAACTTGTAGAGCCTTTTCTGTATTATCAGCGCAAAGAAGACACAAGTGTAATAAAATAAATTTTATTAACAAAAGATAAACAAGAATAACTAACACATCTACTAAAAGAATACCTTTGGCAATATTCTAAACAAATAGAGACTAAACATGATGGAAAAAGATTGAACTGTCATTCAATTTTACATTAACAGCTGTATTTGTATCAGATGTTGCACTACAAATGGCTGTCATTGAGAATACTTATTTCTGTGAATAAGTATGAAATGGATGTGTAGTTTGCATCAGTTCTAAGGTTTTCAAACATAGTTTTGAATGGATTTGGATGGATCTTTGTGATCTCTCTTTGTTTCAACATTTCTGCTAAGGTCCCGAGGAATTTTTATGGCAGTCTCTGGCCAACCTTAGGAAGTAGTGTCTAGATGGGTGAAGGGCAGTAACGTCCTGTGGACCAATGAGAAGTCTTGTCCTTCCCAGGCTTGGTATAAGAGGTCTTCTTCTTACCCTCTAAGAGAGGTCTGGATGTTGTCCTTACATCTTTATCTGATGGCATTGGACAGTTTGTTTGTGTTAGTCCACCAAGATCCAATCAAAATGTAGCAAACCTTTGTCCACTGTTATGGAGAGAGAGGGGCCTGGCCGTAAACTGGGCCCTGGAATTCACTACAACTTGGAAGTGTTTTTTGCACTGTGGGCAGGTGCTAAAGTCCTGCTGGAAAAGGAAATCAGTTTCTCCATAAAGCTTGTCAGCAGATGGAAGCACAAAGTGCTCCAAAATCTCCTGCAAGATGGCTGCATTGACTTTGCACTTAATAAAACACAATGGACCAACACCAGCAGATGTCACGCCCCCCCCAAATCATTACTGACTTCAGAAACTTCACACTAGACTTCAGCAGCTTGGATTCTGTGCCTCTCCAGTCTTCCTTCAGACTCTGGGACCATGATTTCAACATGAAATGCAAAATTTACTTTTATCTGAAAAGAGGACTTTTGACCACTGTTCACTGTCCAGTTCTTTTTCTCCTTAGCCCAGGTAAGATGCTTCTGACATTGTTTCTGTTTCAGAAGTGGCTTGGTAGACCTTTTCCTGAAGATGTCTGAGTGTGGTGACTCTTGATGCGCTGACTCTGGCTTCATTTGACTCATTGTGAAGCCCTCCCAAGTGTCTGAATCGGCTTTTCTTGACAGTATTCTGAAGCTTGCGGTCATCCCTGTTGCTTGTGCACCTTTGCCTACCCAATTTATTCCTTCCAGTCAACTTTGCATTTAAAATGCTTTGATATTTCACTCTGTAAACAGCCACCCCTTTCAGTAATGACCTTCTGTGACTTACTCTCTTTGTGGAGGGTGTCAATGATTATCTCCTGGACCATTGCCAAGTCAGCAGTCTTCCCCATTAGTGTGGTTTCAAAGAACAAGAGATACCTAGAATTTATAGTGTAGAGATGGTCATTTAATGAAACTCAAATGTAAATATTCTAATATTTTGAGATACTGGATTTTGGACTTTCATGAGCTGTATGCTCTAATCAAAAAATTAAAAAAAAAAAAAAAAAACACACACAAAAAAACGTGGGAATCTAGAATATATGAAAGTTTAATTTTTAAAAATAATTTACAATAAAAAAAATGAACTTTTTCACGATATTCCAATTATATGACCAGCACCTGTATATATGAGCAATATCACACGAGTAGCCATGCGATATGGCTGTATATCAGCATGGCTTTGATTCGTCCGTAGGCACGAGGCCCCAGGCAATCATATCGCACGGCTACGAGTGTGATATTGCGTTTATACAACAGTTCGACGGCACGAGTGTGTAAATAAATAAGAAATAACAACGGAGCATCTTTAAAACCCTCTTTTGTGAAGCACTACTTCCTTCCGCCACAGATTCAAATCTCAAGTTGACAGTTGGACCAAGCCTCCGTTACTAACTCTAAAACGTCACTTTAGAACTAGTAATGAAGGAACGTTGAGTCACTTCATAGTCGCACAGTATTAGAGGGAGCGATCTTGTATTTGTCCTTTTTTACAGCTTTGGGAATTTCCCATAACATCCATAACACCACAACGCTAAAACAACTTCCTTTGCAAAAGTTCCTTTCAATTTAAAAGTCTCTTGTGACTCACTGACTCATTCACCTGTAAAGTGTTGCCGCCATCTAATGGCGTATTCATGTAACTTTCACTCAATCCATATTATGCACTAATGGACATTATACTGAATAAAATAATATTTATTGAACAACAAATAAGCACAATTGTACGTAAAGCACTAGTTATTTAAAAAAAAAATATATATATATATAGGTCACCATTTACACTTGTATGTGGGTTTTTACCATAGACTGTAAAAAATATGGACGTAGTGTCCGTGACATCACCCATAGAGTTCTGAACAGCATTTTTGAAGTGAAAATGAGGCCGCTGCCTTCTTAGCTGCGCATCACCGCATGTCACTCCCAGATAACTGAAAATGGGCAAAGAGGCGGGAGGTGGTTTGAGCTGATGTGACTGGTTGCTGAAACCACTCCCGCCTAGCTTGACATGACCATTTTAGCAAGCAAAGGAGCTATCTATCTTTCTTAGATACAATCTAAATTATTAATGAGTAAGTTTAAGTTTTATCATCAGAAAGTTCTAAAGGTTTAATGTCAATCTACAGTTTTTTTTTTTTTTTTTTAAATATAGATGCTCCAACACCAGTAATTTGTGTTGGGTGTGCAAATAACAACATGGAAAATCAAAATGGGACTTCATACCTTTATAATGAAATAGAGATCGCGAGATGAATCCAATCTGTGGCACTTAGGTAAAATATGAAAGTCCATTGCAAAACAAAAAACAGTACTTTTTGTCCATGAAATATTGATATATTATCCATTGTTTGCATCACATTTCTTCTGAATGATCTGCTCTCTGTCATCGTTCAAGAAATAATGCAATCTGAGCAGCGTTTATGTTGTAAAACTGTATACGATCATATCTAACAAACAAATGAGCCATGTCCAAAATATATTTTTTCAAAATAGTGCAGCGGATTTAGTTATAATATTCAAGCAGTGCTGTTAGATTTTGATATCCTCCTGCCATTGTCATTGTAGTAAATCTCACAACCAAATCTTTCATCCAATGCCACGATCCAACAGCGTGCTAGCGCGTTTCCACTGTCACTTCCGGGGCTTGATCGTGCCTCTTCGGTGCTTCCTCTGTGCCAAAGGCATGGGTTTTTTGGCCCGCTGAAAACCTTGGTCCAAAGCGGGCCAGCTGGGGCTTGAGGTGCGGTCGAGGTGAAAGGCGGAGCTAATCGTAGTCAGGTGATGGTCTTCACACAAAGAGCTGTGTGTTGAGAGGGATCTGGGACACGAGCAGGAAAGAGACCATTTCTCTTTAATAATATCTTCGTTATCTCTTGATGTTACAAACAATTGACACTTGTTGTAAAAGGTGTGAAGAGCGAGTTTTATCTTCATTCATTCAGGCAATGTTTGATTTAGCGCTGTCAGAGAAAACGAAAGAAAAATCATTGGTGTGTGAAACGCGCTATAAACAAATAAACTTGACGCATCTTATAAAGTCTAATAACGAGCACAAATGTGTTAAATAGTGTGGCAACCAGGGCGGGCGAGAGCCGTGAGCGAACGGCGCGAGGCCGGTGACGCAAGTGATAACAAGCATCACCTGGGAGGCGCACCGGCCTTGAGTCTCTCACGGAGGAGCTCCGGGAGCATAAAAGGAGGAGCGACGACCGTGGAGGACGAGAGAGGACCAGGCCTGGACTTTATTTTATGTTTTATTATGTTTAATAAAACATAAGTTTTATTATCCTCGCGGACGTCTGCCGGCATTACTTTCGTTTTGTTCTATGTTTATTTTGAATTAAAAGTTGCGTTGAATGTTCGCCGGTTCCCGCCTCCTTCTTCCCACATTTACGAACTGTGTTACAATGGTGCCGAAACCCGGGAGGAAGGAGGGACATGCTGTCGGAGAGCCCTCGCTGCTGAGGGGGATCGCGGTGCTGCGGAGTTCGGGCAGCGCGGAAGTGAAGACCGCGAGAGGCTGCCCGAGGCGGTGGTGCTGGAGCCTTGTGAAAGGTGGGACGGAGACCCGGATGCCGTGCTCCTGGGACGAGGTGGGGTGGCTGCCGTCCTGGACCTGGAGGGAGCGGAGGAGTCACCGCCGTCTGCCGTGGGCCGGAGCCTGCTGCCGTCCGCCATGAAGGGGAGGAGCAGGGGACGGGGGACTCGCTGCCGGCTGCCCTCAGTCGGAGGAGCCATCGCCGGCCGCCAGGAGGCGGTCGAGGATCGGGCCGTCCACCGAGCGTCCAGTGCCACCGCATGGCACCGCGAGAAAGAGCCTCTTGGCAGGCTGAGGACCGAGCGGCAGTGTGTCGGGGAACCGGACCAAGAATTTTTTTTTTTCTCTTTTTCCTCTCTCCCCTCTCTCGTCCTGTCGCTCCCCTTGCTTCCGTCTCCTTTCTCTCGTCTCGTCTATCCTTACCCCCAGGTGCTGCGGCCGCCGAGACAGGCCCCGGGGGGGAGTAGAGCGCAGTCTCGGAGGTACCCCCCGGCCTGCGAGGGGCGATGGGGGTATGTGGCGACCAGGGCGGGCGAGAGCCGTGAGGGAACGGCGTGAGGCCGGTGACGCAAGTGATAACAAGCATCACCTGGGAGGCGCACCGGCCTTGAGTCTCTCACGGAGGAGCTCCGGGAGCATAAAAGGAGGAGCGACGACCGTGGAGGACGAGAGAGGACCAGGCCTGGACTTTATTTTATGTTTTATTATGTTTGTGTGGCATTACTTTCGTTTTGTTCTATGTTTATTTTGAATTAAAAGTTGCGTTGAATGTTCGCCGGTTCCCGCCTCCTTCTTCCCACATTTACGAACTGTGTTACAAATAGAAATTGACTTGTAAGTGTAACGGGATAAATATCATAGTTCAAGGGTTCTTTAAGTAAATCCTGCTGTAATGTGTTCACGCTTCCTATTGGTTGCGCTGGTGGCGCTATAGCCCACCGAGTTCGAACAATCTGCAGCAGAGCTAGAGAGAACTGCTGTGGGTGAGTCGTTTCTGCTGCAGCTCCATATTAAAAGTTAAAAATATAAGTTTCATGTCGAATGTAAGACGATGTATGAAGTGGATTGCACACATTGAACACTAGTTGACTTATAGAGTGTGTTTTCTGTTCATATTTTTGTGCATTTGGTAGTTTTATTTGCGTTTTTAATGAACCGAATCTTTCCATGTGCGTCATTCCATGTGCTCCCGAACTGGTGTAATGTCAAGTCAAGTCAAGTCAAGTCAAATCAAATTTATTTATATAGCGCTTTTACAATTGGTAATTGTTTCAAAGCAGCTTTACATATTAGAAGCACAGAAAAAAAGGGAAGTGGTTAAAACTGTACAAACAAGCGTGGTAATATGTAACATATACAAGATGGTGCTACATTAAGCCAATGTCGGCTGACTTCCAGGGATGGAAAAAAACCCCTAGGAGAAAAACCCAGCGTGCTAGCACTGGGAAAAAAGTCCTAGGAGGGAAAAAAACCCTTGGAAGATATATATATATGTAAATGTATATGGAGATCAAAATCTGAATTGTACATTTTTATTATAGAGATTAAAAATCGATTATATATAAATATATGTAAGCGGATACGGGGATCCTGGGCTACGTTGTAGTCAGGTCCAGACGCAGGTTCTCCATCTGACCTGGATACGGCCTGGATCCAGCACCCGGCAAACCTCAGGATAAGCAGAGAGACAGATATTAGCGTAGATGCCATTCTTGTTCTGATGTACAGGTATATCTAGTGTTATAGGAAATGTTCTCGGTTCCGGCCGACCTAATTATTGCAGCGTAACAATCCTTTAACGGATTTGAAAAATGTTAATGTATTTATAATGTGTTATGTGTATGCAAGAGCAAAGAGATGTGTTTTTAGTCTAGATTTAAACTGACAGAGTGTGTCTGCTTCCCGAACAATGCTAGGAAGATTGTTCCAGAGTTTAGGTGCTAAATAGGAAAATGATCTGCCGCCTTCAGTTGATTTTGATATTCTGGGTATTATCAACTGGCCTAAATTCTGAGATCGCAATAAACGTGAAGGACTATAATGCATTAAGAGCTCACTTAGGTACTGGGGAGCTAAACCATTTAGAGCTTTATAAGTAAGTAGCAAGATTTTAAAATCTATACGATGTTTAATAGGGAGCCAATGTAATGTTGACAGAACTGGGCTAATATGGTCATACTTTCTGGTTCTAGTAAGAACTCTAGCTGCCGCATTTTGAACCAACTGTAGTTTGTTTAAAAGCCGAGCAGAACAACCACCCAGTAGAGCATTACAATAATCTAGTCTTGAGGTCATGAATGCATGAACCAACTGTTCCGCATTTGTCATTGAGAGCATATGTCGTAATTTAGATATATTTTTTAGATGGAAGAAGGCGGTTTTACAGATACTAGAAACATGACTTTCAAATGAAAGATTGGTATCAAAGAGCACACCCAGGTTCCTAACTGAGGACGAAGGTTTAATGGAGCACCCGTCAAGTGTTAGAGAGTATTCAAGGTTTTTTCGTGAGGAAGTTTTTGGTCCAAAGATTAGGAAATCAGTTTTTTCTGAATTTAATAATAAGAAATTTCTTGTCATCCAGTTTTTAATGTCAGCTATGCATTCTGTTAGTTTTGTGAATTTGTAGGTTTCGTCAGGGCGCGAGGAAATATAGAGCTGAGTATCGTCAGCGTAGCAGTGAAAACTAACACCATGCTTCCTAATTATCTCTCCTAAGGGCAGCATGTACAGAGTGAAAAGCAACGGTCCTAATACTGAGCCTTGTGGTACCCCATATTTAACCTGTGATCGATACGACATCTCTTCATTAACTACCACAGACTGATAACGGTCAGATAAGTATGATTTGAACCATGCCAAAGCAATTCCACTAATGCCAATATAGTTTTCAAGTCTTTTTAAAAGAATGTTATGATCGATAGTGTCAAAAGCAGCACTGAGATCTAATAACACTAATAGAGAAATACAGCCACGATCGGATGATAGGAGTAGATCGTTTGTAACTCTAACGAGAGCAGTCTCAGTACTATGGTATGGTCTAAATCCTGACTGGAAATCCTCACAGATTCCATTTCTTTCTAAAAAGGAACACAGTTGTGTTGAAACTGCCTTTTCTAGTATCTTTGACAGAAAAGGTAGATTCGAGATTGGCCTGTAATTTACTAAATCTCTCGGATCTAGTTGAGGTTTTTTAATAAGAGGTTTGATAATAGCCTGCTTAAAGGTTTTTGGCACGTGTCCTAGTGTTAAAGATGAATTAATTATATCAAGAAGTGGACCTACGACCTCTGGAAGCATTTCTTTCAGTAGTTTAGTCGGCATTGGGTCTAACATACATGTCGTTGATTTTGATGATTTGATAAGTTTAGATAATTCTTCCTCTCCTATAGCGGCGAATGATTCTAGTTTTACCTCAGGGACACTACAGTGCACTGTCTGAAGAGAAACTGTAGACGGTTGCATGTTTATAATTTTCTCTCTAATATTATCAATCTTGCAAGTAAAGAAGTTCATAAAGTCATTACTGCTGTGCTCTATGGAAACGTCAGCAGTTGAATCTCTGTTTCTAGTTAATTTAGCCACTGTGTCAAATAAATACCTAGGATTATGTTTGTTTTCTATTAAGAGATTTGAAAAATAAGTAGATCTAGCATTTCTTATGGCTGTTCTGTACTCAATCATTTTTTCTTTCCACGAAAGGCGAAAAACTTCTAGTTTTGTTTTCTTCCAACTACGTTCAGCTTTTCTAACAGCTCGTTTTAGAGCCCGAGTGTGCTCATCATACCACGGCGTTGGATTAGTTTCCTTAATCTTCTTTAGACGTAAAGGAGCGACCGCATCTAATGTGCTGGAAAAGAGAGAGCCAATAGTTTCTGTTGCAGCATCGAGTTCTTCTAAGTTGTCAGGTATACTAAGGCGATGAAACTGCTCGGGGAGATTATTTATAAAGCAATCTTTAGTGGCAGACGTGATTGTTCTACAATATTTATGGCTGGGTGGTGGTTTTGTAGCCTTGGCTAATTGTATTATACACGAGACTAAATAATGATCTGATATATCATCGCTCTGCTGTAGAATTTCAACAGCATCAATATCTATTCCATGCGAAAGTATTAGATCTAGGGTATGATTACGACAATGAGTGGGTCCTGACACGTGTTGTTTAACTCCAATAGAGTTTAAAATATCTGCAAATGCCAATCCAAATGCGTCTTTATTATTATCTACATGGATATTAAAATCACCAACAACAAGGACTTTATCCGCAGCCAGTACTAACTCTGATAGAAACTCAGCAAATTCTTTGATAAAGTCAGTATGGTGCCCTGGTGGCCTGTATACAGTAGCCAGCACAAATGTCAACTTACATAATGTTACATAAAGCACCATCACTTCAAAGGAATTATATTTGAAATTCTTTTGAATGATTCTGAATATATTACTATAAATTACAGCAACACCTCCCCCTTTGCCTTTCTGTCGAGGATTGTGTCGATAATCATTTCCTTGAGGACTAGATTCATTTAAAGTAATGTAATCGTCTGGTTTTAGCCAGGTTTCTGTCAAACACAGCAAGTCTAGTTTATTGTCTGTGATAATTTCATTTACAATAAGTGCTTTTGAAGAAATAGATCTAATATTCAGTAACCCAAGCTTTATCATTTGTTTATCTGATTTATCTGTGATTTTCATTTTTTGAACATCAATTAAATTTTTACCCTTAAAAGGTTTTGGAAGTTTTTTGTATTTACTAGTTCGAGGTACAGACACAGTCTCTATGTGATAATATCTAGGTGAAAGTGTTTCTATGTGCTGTGAACTATCTGAGTTCTGTGACGTGAGGCGGCTAGCAGACGGTCGGTTTAGCCAGTTTGTCTGCGTCCTGATCTGGGCCCTGGTTTGTCATGTTTCAGCTCTAAGACTATTTGCCAAATTTCTAGAGAGAAGAGCAGCACCATCCCGGGAGGGATGAATACCATCTCTTTTCAACAGATCAGGTCTGCCCCAAAAGCTTTTCCAATTGTCTATGAATCCTATATTATTCTGCGCACACCACTTAGACAGCCAGCCATTGAGTGATGATAACCTGCTAACTATCTCATCACTCCGACGAACAGGAAGAGGGCCAGAACAAATTACTTTTGCTGACATTGAATTTGCGAGTTCACACACCTCTTTAATGTTAATTTTAGTGATCTCCGACTGGCGAAGTCGAACATCATTTGTGCCGACGTGGATAATGATTTTAGAATATTTACCTTTAGCCTTTTAGAATATTTACCTTTAGCATTAGCCAGCACTTTTAAATTTGCTTTGATGTCAGGTGCTCTGGCCCCCGGCAAACATGTGACTATGGTGGCTGGTGTCTCTATTTTCACGTTCCGTGTAATAGAATCACCAATTACTAGGGCACTTTCAACAGGATTCTCAGTGGGTGCGTCACTGAGTGGGGAGAACCTGTTTGATGTTCTAATCGGAATGGAAGAGTGGTGTTTGTTCTTGCCATTATGCCGCCTCACAGTCACCCAGTTAGCCTGCTGCGTGGCTTCTACAACCGGAACCGAATGTGTAGTGTTTACTAGGCTAGTCGCATCCAAAGCAGTATCTAAGGCCCTTTCATTCTCACTATCCTCAATTAAAGTTTGGATGCGTGTCTCTAATTCTGAGATTCTCTCTGTCAGCCTGACAATATCCCTGCATTTATCACATGTGTAAGTCTCACTGCTGACAGAAAGAGCTAAGCTGTACATGTTGCATTTACTACACATGATAATCGTCGGACATGACTGACCGTGTGTTTGATGAACGCCGTCCGAAAAACTGCAACGCACACGGGACTCGCTGGCTGGATGTCTCGGTCGCTTGCCGGTGCCTGGGGCGAGGGTGATGTGCGGGACGCTGTACCTCGCGGTGGATCGATGAATGCCGGGCAGCAACGTCTCCACAGCTTCCCGATCTGGCGAGGACAGATCAGAATAACATACATCGGATAAATCCGCCATTCAATCGACAAGGAAGGTTGGTTTAGAGGAAAAAAAGAAAGTAGACGGTAGCTAGCAGGCTATGGCTAACACTAGGTGATTACGCTGGTGGATTGCTAGTAATAAATCGTTCCGTTTAGTAATACTATGCAATAGGTTAAGTAATCTAGTGAAAAATAAGAAAGTTATATTATGCGAATAGGAATAAAGAGAAGGATTTAGGATAATCTCCACGAAGCTCCGAGCGTAGATCAGACAGCTGGCAGGCAGCAGCGTTGAGCAGCGTTGAACCGGAAACCGGAAACAGTGCAAGTCCTTCAGGAGACATCTATAATGTCTCGTATAGATGGAGCTGAAACAACTTTACTCACTACTCTCTATTTCTTCCACTGCTCTGTGCAGGTAATTGTTTTTGTATTTAAGAATTTACTATTTTGTAGAACATGTTGTTTTACGAAAAAAAAATGTTATTTCTAGTCATTTTATTCTGTTTAATATAAAGTGGATGATTATTATATCTTATATTTAATATATTATAATATTTCTGTCTATGCATATTACTATCTGATATTGAAATCTACTATACGATCACAAAGCATTTAATTTAAGAAGCCAAATTGTTTATTGTTATATTGATAGCAGCAGAGCTAGAGAGAACTGCTGTGGATGGAGCTGAAACAACTTTACTCACTACTCTCTATTTCTTCCACTGCTCTGTGCAGGACAAATAAATACTGTGATCATCCGTATTCTGAGTTGCGTGTTAATGAAGGGTGAGACAAGACGGGCCAGAGAAAAACCAAAGAGGGTTACATTGGTGCCGTGACTCAGGACTTCAATCAAGGTGGTCGAAGATCATCCGACATCGGACCGGCAGGCCTGTCATCATTCTTCACTGCACGGGACCTTCAGCTAAGATTTTAATAGTTGTCCCTGGACTTTAAAAAAAAAAAAAAAAAAACCTGGGAAGAGACTTTTGAATGGACAATTTGAAGTGGTTTAATATTTTTATTGACTCCAGGTATCATAATAGAATATAGTGTACACAATTTTTGTTTTCTCTTTTTCTCTTTTTTTTTTTAAATATTTTTTCACTCCTATTAGTTGATTATGGACAACACAAGGTTGACGGGATCTCAGTATCTAGAAACTCCAGTTAGTTTTGGTCGAGGGAGAGGTCTGTTAGCGACACCAATTCCCTTTCCAGACATTAGCCCTAGCTCTGTTATGTGTGGTGCCAACAATGGGTTAGAAGCGAACACATTTCCTGCCCCAAATGTCAATGAGAACGCAGCTCATGTAAATTTTAGCAGTTCTGTAAATACGCAGCCCATTAGTACATCAACTCCAATCCTTACCAGTGACATGATGAGTCAGATGGGTAACATAGTGCAGCAAGTAGGCCTGCAACTGGCGGACAGTATACTTGCACATTTGAATTTGCACAGTCAAACAGAAGTTACATCTAAGCATACTCAAAACAACCACAATAGTAGATACACGCCTGACCAGAACTCCATGTCAAGTGCATCGCAGATTCAAGTAGTTCTTCTCAGAGAGAAGTTAAAGATCCTCCAATTTTCAGAGGTGACGCATCAGATGAGTGGGTGGAGCTCATGAAAAACTTCATAAGAAAGGGGTTCCTGCCTACTGAAGAGCAGGGGGAAGAAATTTTAATCCACTTGAGAGGCAAAGCCAAAGATGTTGTTAAAGTGGGGATGTTGTCTAGCGGATTAGATATCAGAACAAATCCTGTTGCAATCTACACCCTATTACGGAAGCATTTCAGTTGCCAACAGTATTCTCCTGTCCCTTTGCAAGATTTCTACACCACTCTTCCAGAACCTCAGGAGGATCCCTTTGATTACTGGTTACGCCTGAACCATACTGCTGACATCACAGCTGAGTGTCTAAAACAACAAGGGAAGGTGCTAGACAACCAATTGATTGAAGTCACACGCATGTTCATTAGGAATTGTCCAAACTCAGATCTAGCGCTGACATTTCGTTCAAAAACCATTGACAAATGGACGGCTCATGAAGTACAAGAGATCCTGAACGAGTATCATTCACAGAAATGTCTCAGAGCTGCTGGACAAGGAAATAGACAGATTGAATGTGAGAAGAAAATCGCTATGAATGAGATGCGTGTAAGTTCTAGCCCATTCCCAGTGAAAGCTGAACAGGATTCACTTCAGTCAAAACCGTCAGAAAACATGGCTCTGGAAAAAGTGATCAATATGCTGGAGAGAGTTCTGATGAATAATAGTGGTAATGCGCAGGCGAGCAAGGAGTATAGAAAGAGAAGCACCATGTCTAGAATTCCAGGCTTGAATAATACACCATGCTTAGTGTGCAAGGACACCTCACATTCTGCTTTTACTCACTGTAGAGACAAATTCAGTCTAATCTGCAGTGTACTGAGGAACCCTTACCACACAGATCCAACAAAGAGATGAAGCGTGTCTTGAATGATTTGAACCTTGGTGAACTTGATTTAGAGTCATGTGAAGTGTCATCCCTCTGGAAAGACAAGTTGTTGCACATCATTGAGAAGTACGAGTCAGTTTTCTCAAGAGACAAAATGGAGTGCGGAGAAGCCAAAGGCGTTATCCATCGAATTAATTTAACTGATGACAGACCCTTCCGTTTCCCATATAGGCGTATACCGCCAAGCCAGTATGCTAAACTGAGGACAGCGTTAAATGAGATGGAGGAGAAAGGTAGAGCAGTGGTAGAGATAGTGACTATGCTTCCCCTCTCGTACTAGTTTGGAAGAAAAATGGCGATCTCAGGATCTGCACTGATTTTAGATGGTTAAACGCGAGGACTGTCAGAGACGCCTACCCTTTGCCACACCAGTCTGATGTGTTAGCTGCATTGGGAGGAAACACCTTCTTCTCAACCATGGATCTTACCTCAGGGTATTATAATGTTCCCCTAGAAGAAGAACATAAAAAGTACACTGCATTCTCTTCACCATTTGGACTCCATGAGTACAATAGGCTTCCTCAGGGTCTTTCTAATAGCCCAGCCACTTTCATGAGAATGATGATGTCTATCTTTGGAGGTAAGAATTTTAGCAGCGTTCTCTGTTACCTTGATGATTTGATGGTGTTTGCCCCTTCTGAGTCTGTAGCCCTCCAACGTCTCGAAATGGTTCTCTTGCGCTTGTCACATCACAACCTGAAGTTGGCTCCAAAGAAATGTTGTTTCTTGCGACGATCTGTGAAATTTCTTGGGCACATTGTGTGTGAAGAAGGGATTAAGACTGATCCTGGTAAAGTTGAGGCAATTAACGATATTCAAGCTTCTGATTTGATGGAACCTGATGGAAAAACACCATGTCAAAAAAAGATCAGGTCCTTTCTTGGAATGGTTCTGTACTATCAACATTTTATTGAAGGATGTTCAGCAAAAGCTAAGCCTTTATTCAAGTTGACATCAGGCTCAGTCAAACAGACTCCTGTCACAAAAGGACGTAGACCAAGAAAGAAAATTAGTTACCTCAAACTTTCCCCAGCTGACTGGACGGCTGATTGTGAAGAAGCTTTGCACACCCTAAAACTGGAACTGACTAAAAATGTGACGCTGGCTCATCCAGACTTTGACCGACCTTTCATTTTGGCTGTTGATGCATCTTTCGATGGAGTGGGAGCTGTATTGTCGCAGGTTCTGCCAGGTGAAGAAATTGCCAGACCTGTAGCCTTTGCAAGTAGAACTCTGTCTCGCTCACAAATGAACTATCCAGCTCACAGATTAGAGTTCTTTGCCTTAAAGTGGGCTATCTGTGAAAAGTTTAGCCATTGGCTGAGAGGACGGCACTTTACGGCATGGACCGACAATAATCCTCTTACATATATCCTGACTAAACCCCGACTTGATGCATGTGAGCAGCGATGGGTGGCAAAACTTGCTTCCTACAGTTTTGATTTGAAGTATGTCCCAGGAACAAAAAATGTTGTTGCGGATGCTTTGAGCCGTGAGCCATTTGTCCAGTCTTGCATAGGACATCGCCTTATCACTGAACCGTACTTATCTCTCTTGAAGGATGTCAGTGGTATAGTTGACGACACTGTCCAAGATGCTTTCAAGTGCACAAGTAACGATCAGGTGGTGCAGAAGGATGGCAAAGGTTCATGTGACCCAACCAGTGATACACTCTTGCCTTCAGGTTCTTCTGGGAGCCAGGAAGTTTCTGTGGTGTTAGCAGCACACACTACTGGGGATTTGAGTGAAGTATTGGGGTCAGTGCCAGCCATCTCACAACCACATCAGTTTAGCCCCCCTTTGCAGCACAGCAACATTGTGAATGAACAGGAGAAGGACAGCACCTTGTGTTGGATTCTGTACTATATTGAAAGACGTCGGAAACCATCTAAGAGAGAACAAAAAGAGGAATCCACAAGTGTGCGGAAACTGTTGAAACACCATGATAAACTTGTTGTCCGTGATGGTGTGCTGTATAAGGTGAAAAGAGATCCAAAGCTAAACAAGAAAGTCTACCTGTTTGTTGTACCTGCTTCATTAAAAGCGCAAGTTCTCCATGGAATCCATGATACGGCGGGTCATCAAGGACGTAGCAGGACACTGTCATTGGCGAGACAAAGATTCTTCTGGATTGGAATGAAAAAAGATATTGATGATTATGTGAAGAATTGTCATCGATGTGTGGTTGGTAAAACCTCAGAACCCAATGCTTGTGCTCCATTAGAAAGTATCCGAACATCTGAACCGCTCGAGCTGGTCTGCATCGACTTTTGGTCAGCAGAGGTCAAAGAAGGAAAGTCTGTAGATGTGCTGATTGTGACGGATCATTTTACAAAAATGGCCCATGCGTTTCCATGCCAGAATCAGTCGGCCAAACAAGTTGCAAAAAGACTCTGGAATGACTTCTTTCTAGTTTATGGTTTCCCCAAAAGAATTCATTCTGACCAGGGGGCGAATTTCGAGAGCAAGCTAATCAAGGAACTATTGACCATGGCGGGTGTAGACAAGTCCCACACAACACCGTACCACCCAATGGGGAACGGCATTGCTGAGAGGTTCAATAGGACTCTTGGTAGCATGATCAGGACATTGCCCCCTAAAGCAAAGGCAAAATGGCCGCAGATGTTGCAGCAACTTACCTTCTGTTACAACTGCACTGAACATGAAACAACGGGTTTTGCACCATTCTTTCTTATGTTTGGCAGAGTTCCTCGTCTCCCAATTGACATTCTGTTTCAAAATGTGCTTTCAAATGAGAATGTGGTGGATTACAAAGATTTTGTGTCCAAGCTGAAGAAAGATTTGCGTGAAGCAGCACACATAGCAAGGATGCACACTCTGAAAGAACAGGAACGGCATGGCAGACTTTACAACAGAAAGGTGAAGGGCTGTCCTCTGGCTGTTGGTTGCGAACAGAGGTGAAAAAGGTAGAAGAAAAGTTTCTGACAAATGGGATTCATCTCCGTATGAAGTCATTGCTGTGTGTCCTGATATCAATGTTTACAGGATTCGAGAAATCAACTCAGACAAAGTGAGAGTGGTCCATAGAAATCTTTTGTTACCTGTGAACTTCCTACCAGGTGATGAACCTCAGGAATCAGATCAAAAGGACAATGATGTGAATGATGAAATTGAAGTTCAAGGAGATGGAATTGACCATGACGACAGAACTGCAAACTGGATATTAAGTAATCCTAATGATTTTGCTGAAGAGGATGTTCATACAATCCATACAGATTCACTTGATGCGTCAGATTGTGTGTCAGTGATGCTGGACTCTGCAAGTGGTGGTGCTGGGAACCTGAATGACCGAAGTGATGTCAGAATGGAAATTGATGTCGAAAGAAGTGATCAAAATGTAACAAATGATTTTGATTTACCTGAAGTGGAAGGTCAAGATTCTGACTCGACTCATGGAGAGCAATTCACAAATGACGTCATAAAGGAACCTGTGGTGTGCACACAGCCAAGACATGTTGAGGCTGCTAGATTTGGCAGAGTCATTAAGCCAACTAAAAGACTGATTTGTGAAATGAACAAACAACACATAGACAGTCCAGACTCTACAGTGAGTTCTTTTGTTTATTTAGTTAAAAGCATTTTCACATAAAAATGTTACATTTGATTTCATGCTAAGTTGAGAACACAAAAAAGAAGCTGATTGATACAGAGATTAGAAATCAAAGGAGTTATTATGTTAAGAAATTTTGAGATGTAACAGGTATCTCGTTAGTCTACTTTCAGACTGGGGTTAGGCGCCACCCTTGACTGTAGGTACTTCTTATGGAAGAATCTTTTGATTGACAGATAATCCTACTCAGTGCACAGTTTTTCTTCTCTTCTTTAGTAATTGGAAACATGAAGTGTGAGTTCCATATCTGTTTTTCTCTTTATCTTTCTTCACTGTTGGTTTTTCTTGTTATGGTATTTCCACATTAAGCAGGATTTAAGGGGGGTGTATGTAACGGGATAAATATCATAGTTCAAGGGTTCTTTAAGTAAATCCTGCTGTAATGTGTTCACGCTTCCTATTGGTTGCGCTGGTGGCGCTATAGCCCACCGAGTTCGAACAATCTGCAGCAGAGCTAGAGAGAACTGCTGTGGGTGAGTCGTTTCTGCTGCAGCTCCATATTAAAAGTTAAAAATATAAGTTTCATGTCGAATGTAAGACGATGTACGAAGTAGATTGCACACATTGAACACTAGTTGACTTATAGAGTGTGTTTTCTGTTCATATTTTTGTGCATTTGGTAGTTTTATTTCCGTTTTTAATGAACCGAATCTTTACATGTGCGTCATTCCATGTGCTCCCGAACTGGTGTAATGTCTCGTATAGATGGAGCTGAAACAACTTTACTCACTATTCTCTATTTCTTCCACTGCTCTGTGCAGGTAATTGTTTTTGTATTTAAGAATTTACTATTTTGTAGAACATGTTGTTTTACGAAAAAAATGTTATTTCTAGTCATTTTATTCTGTATAATATAAAGTCGATGATTATTATATCTTATATTTAATATATTATAATATTTCTGTCTATGCATATTACTATCTGATATTGAAAACTACTATACGATCACAAAGCATTTAATTTAAGAAGCCAAATTGTTTATTGTTATATTGATAGCAGCAGAGCTAGAGAGAACTGCTGTGGATGGAGCTGAAACAACTTTACTCACTACTCTCTATTTCTTCCACTGCTCTGTGCAGGACAAATAAATACTGTGATCATCCGTATTCTGAGTTGCGTGTTAATGAAGGGTGAGACAAGACGGGCCAGAGAAAAACCAAAGAGGGTTACATAAGCAAAAAGGTTTCTGTCCTACTGTGTTTTTTCTACATTACCACAGTAAAGAATGCGAATAGTCTATAATAGGCCTAAATTCGAAAGGAAGAAACGTTTATAATCCCCTGCGTGAATGAAGATTTAGGAAAAGAAACAGATTCCATGTTCAGTGGAATAACTAATGGACTATTGTTAAATTCTCTGTTAATCAGGTGACCAGATCGCGATTCGGAAAACAGAATACGAAGCTTAAATTTATGGACTCACGCACCTCTCTCATTCTGCATGAACCAAAATGTTTCCATGGCTGCGCTGTCACATTTAATTGCTAACCTATTATTTCTTCTGTAAACAAAGATTTGTGCTTTCATATTCACGTAAATACTGGCACAGCCCTATCAGTGGGTACCGAATATACCCGGATTCTCGGTACTACCAGTACTAGAGAAATGCTGGTATCGTCACATTTTCAAAATTTCAGTACCGACTTGGTACCGAAGTACCGGTACTTTTGACAACACTATTTCATACACAACTGTTAAAGCCTATTCTCATTTCAGGTGTTACTCTGTGGGATAAGAAATCATTGAGTGAAGATTTGGACAGTCGTCCGCAGCTCATGACAGATTTGAAGTTCAGTAGCTCTGACTCGCTCTCTAGTAAATCCAGTCTCATGGATATAAGTGCTTCCCTGAAGGCCAGCTTTCTGGGGGGGCTGGTGGAGGTAGGAGGATCTGCCAAATACCTGCGTGACACCAAATCCTCAAACAATCAGTGCCGAGTTACAATGTATTATAGTGATACTTCCAGATTTGAACAGCTCACTATGACCCAACTGGGCAAGATCACCTATCCCCAGGTGTTTGACCAGAAAACTGCAACTCATGTGGTCACGGCTGTTCTGTATGGAGCTCAGGCCTTCATGGTGTTTGATCTGATGTCTTCAGAAGATGAAAGCAAGCAGGACATTGAGGGAAAACTGAATGTCATGATCAAGAAGATTCCTGAATTTTCTTTTGAGGGAGCAGGATCTGTAAAAATGACAGATGGTGAAAAGAAAACTACAGCGAATGTCAGCTGCACATTTCATGGTGACTTTCAACTTGAGCAGAACCCCACCACATACATGGAGGCCCTGAATTTGTACAAGCAGCTCCCCAATCTGCTGAAGGAGAATCCAAAGAACGCAGTTCCAATAAAAGTCTGGCTATATCCTCTTTATTTATTAGACAAAAAAGCTGCTCAGTTAGAGAGAGAAATCAGCACACGTCTGGTGTCCAACACTGCAGATATAGTGGAGGAGCTGGGAAAGGTAGAGAGGACATGCAATGATCTGTCCAGAAGAACAGAGGTAAATGTTTTCAGTGACATTCAAGAGAGGCTGCACTCATTCCAGGACTCATTTAGCATTTACAAGACAGTGTTTCAGAAGGCAGTGGCCAGGGTCTTGCCTGCTATTCGAGGAGGAGGAGAGAAGGAGGAGAAACTGGGAGATATCTTGAAAATCCACTACAGCTCCCCTTTTAATGCTGACAAGCTTAACCAGTGGTTACATGATGCAAATTCTGAACTTAACCTCTTGAGTTCTCAAACCAGGAAGTTGGAGCAGATCAAGATAGAAGACTCTGATGGTCTGAACACCATCCTCCTTGATCCTGATATTGATGTTGTGTTGTGCTTAACCTTCACGTCTCTGAAGTATGAAGACCAATATCTTTCAACCCTGAATGAGTTACTGAAAACTGATAAGTTTAAAAAGTTAGTTGGAAACAAAAATGCAACTGTAGGAAAATGGTTCAATGATCCTGACGTAATAGAAAAGATGAGAGAGAACTTAACTCGCTTCAGAGGTTTTTCAGAAGCCAATAAAGATGAAAAGAGAATCCGCTTCATTATTTCTGCTGTCTCTGATCCCTCCAATCCAGGCTCCTCTATCTATTTGTACGAAAAAGGGAATCTGACAGACAAACAGTTCCAGCCCGTGTCAAAGCCGCCCCCACCGATAGTGAAGGATGTCCAGGACCAAAGTGTGTCCCTGAAACTGCAGAAGTCTCCAAGTGGAGTAACAGTGCAGTACAGAGTAGAGTACAAGGAGGTAAAAGCAGATTCTGGAGCTTACGAACAGTGGCTTTTCATAAACACAACTAATGAAGACTTTACTCTGACTGGATTGGAATCCGGAAAGCAGTATTTGATCCGGTACAGGACAGTGGGTAAAGTGGGAGTGAGTGAAGCCAGTGAAACTGTCCGCTCCTTACCGCCTGCAGGTAAGTGTCATCCACACATATTCATGAATAATCTTTTTTCATTGGCTACATTCACACAGTCAGTGTTTGGGTTTGACAACTGTATTTAATAACAGGACAGGAGTGACTCTCAAACTGTCCCATTCACACCGTGGCTTATATACAGTATTCCAGCTGCTACTATATAATTGAACTGGCCAACTGTTATATGATAAAATATTTTAAACAACCTATAGTAATATCTAGATAAGCAAACTGCTTACCATTGGAAAATTTCACTGATTTGAATGTCTTTTACATTATTCGTCAGAAAATTTCTAATGTAAATCCTAATTGTGAATATGACAAACAAAGACATTGAAACATTAATGTGTCAATTTTCGTCATATCAAGCAAATGATAAAGAGTAAATATGTGCATATTGTGAATGTGACCTGGCTTTCATGGTAGCCTTTAAGTAATTTCACTCATCTTAGAACATTTTTCGTAATTCTCAAAGTGGGAGAGTTACCATCCTCTGATATGAACATGGTAAAACTTGTTGATTTCACTCTAGTGTGCTTTATATTGTGGTTAGGTCAGTATCATCCATTCATCCATTTGTTTATACCGCGTTCTGTAGGGTCACGGGATGGCTGGAGCTTATCCCAGCATCTCAGGCCGAAGAAAGGGAATCACCCTGGATAAGCCCTGTGATGCTCAGCAATGAGTTGATGTGTTATGGTCTGGTTTGTTACAGACCAGATGTAGTAGGACACTCTGTGCTAAAAATGCCAGAAATGCCTTTTTAGTTCCCGTCTGCCATTGAACAACTGATGTCAAGCCTCTTTTCTGTCTTCACATTAGACATGAATTTCACCTCAAACCAATATCACTTTTTAATGTAGATTTTATTCTGGCCAAAGTTTTATGTTTCCACCTTGAACATGTATTTATGTGTCTTTAATCTAGTCTCAAAACCTTTAGCTATAAGGCTTCATAGCCACAATGGTTTTGACGGAATTACACGTCATAGATTGGTTCACAAACTTTCTCTTTATGCTGATGACCTTTTAGATTTTATCATAAACCCTGCTGCCCCTCTGCTCAAAACTTTGGATATCTTAGCAAATTTAGCCAACTATCTGACTACAAGATTAATTAAAAAAAAAAAAAAAAAAAAAAAAAAAAAAGGAAAGGAAAAGAAAAGAAAAAAAGGAACTTTTTTGTTGTTGTTTTTTGTCAACTCTGAAGCTTAAAAAACTTCCATGATCACTTTTACCCTTAAAGATTGCTTCTGGTTGTTTCAGATACCTGGGGGTCTTTTTAGTGATTATAAAGGGAGTGCTCTCTGCACACTGGCTAGGCAGTAATTAATATATATGGTATATTCAGAATTTGAATAAAACTTTTGTTTTAAGGCCCATTCGTGTATAAATGTGGATTCACTTTCAAAATTGTGATGACAGACAGTGATAAACCATAAAGCACCCTCTGTGATTTCATTCTGGAACTGGGTCAGGTCCAAATGCAGGATTCTGCTGCAGTAGTTAAGACAATTGTTATTTATTATTTGTATTGACTGCCATGCCAAATCATGCATAGTGTTCTTGCTTTTCTGTTAAAATTAATGGTGGTTTGTGAACATAGACGCTTTAATAACAAAGTATTTATCCACAGCGTTTATGCTGGGACGTGTTGGTTGTTGCAAGTGACATGGAACTTGAAACTGTTTGATGGAAATCTTTAACATCCAGTCAGCCTACCTCCCACCAGCCCCTCCTGAGAAATATAAAAGGCTTTCCTGTTGTTTGACTTGCCAGACAACTACAGATGTCCATTGTAGTTCTGTTCAAAACAGTGCAGGTTTACTGAAAATGCAGTCGTGAATCAATTCAGTTATTGAATTCTGTTGTCACTATCATTATTAACAGAACAGAAAATAGAAAATTTTACCCCATTTACCACTCTAAAACAGGACTGACCACTGTATTCTGCTGCTGTGTGAATGTAGTAATTTGTAGCAGTTCTTTCACCTCTTGATTCCTTTCTCAGCACAAGATGTGACTGTGGGTGGGACAGGAGGTGCTCCATTCTCCTTTAAGAGCTTTTCCAGCAGCATTCAGAAGATCAGCATCACTTACAGTGAGGTATGTGAAGATTGTTTTCATTCCATTTTTATCTCATATTCCTGCTATTTGAATCACATTGTTTTCATTTAGTTGCTTTTTTCACATAAAATACATTTGTACCTTTTAGATGACACTGAACACAGTTGAGGTGACTTTCAACTCTGGCCAGAAGATGACAGTTGGTAATGTAGCAGGATCTAATGAACAAACACTTGAACTTGATGAATATGATAAAGTTGAAGCTGCAACACTGTGGCCAAATAGTCAAAATAACATGTGTGGGGGTTTGGAATTTATGGTTGCAAAAAACACTGGTGAAAGACAGTCATTGTCTGTTAAGTGTGATCAACTGGGTGCACCTGTGAGTGTTGATGTGAAATCTGGAAAGTGTTATGGCTTTTTGGGTAGAAGCGGAGATGAAATTGATGCTCTGGGTTTCTACTTTCTTTAAGCTCTAAGTATCTGTTGCTGAAAGTCTCCAAATATCTGAACATCTAAAAAAAATGACATCTAAACAGCAATAATATAATCATATATATCAGGGATATTCAATATGATTGGACATGATTGGTTATGATTGAAGGATTTGAATTAATCAGTGGTGTGTCAATCAGACAAATATAATATAATATTAAAATATATTAAATGGAACCATAATAAACAAATGAATTTATGAGTCAGTGAATAAACAGTGATTGTATTTGAGAATATTCTGGTAGAAAAAACTGTATTGAATCTTATTCTGTCATTTATGTCTATCGTTATATTTCTGTTCTTTATCATCTGTTTTGTTTTGTAGCTTGTACAAAATATCTTGATGTACTTGTAGAATTACAACAAAGATTTTTACTTATTTGGTCTGACACAAGCCTTTCTTGCTGTTTTGTTGTTGTTGTTGTTGTGTATTTCATGATCTTTTATTTTAGCTGCAAGTTGTTGCTCACAAATTTTCATTTTTATGTTCAAAGAAACTATATATATATATATATATTAACAGTGTGTATCAATGTGTGTCCAGGACAAAAGCCAAAGAAAATTAGGAGGTAGAAAGAGAAATGTAAAACAAACAAACAAACAAACAAACATAAATAAGGAGGGTGGAGGGGCAACCTAATGCAGGCGTCAAGCAACATGAGTTCAAAAAGTTGAACTTCATGCAAATGCGCAGCAATTTTCAAGAGCAACATCCAATAGGAGTGAAGCCTGTTAGTGGAGCTCACGTCACCGTCTCAAGACAGGACAGAGTTCTGGAGTGATTTCACTGTTTTATATGATTTGACTGTAACCACATACATGAATATAATAAAATGGTGCATGGAAAAAAAAAATGTTGACAGTCTTTGTGAGTTTGATTTATACTTGTTTGTGTTGTTAATTAGGCTATATTATGCATTGAGCAGTTTAGCACTGGTGCAGTTCATATTACAGTTTCTCCTGCATTATGTTGATTATTAAGGACAAGAAAATTGATTATTTGCTAAAGTAATTTTAGTCATTTTTGGCAATATGAGTTTAATTAGATTTGATCATCGCTAATCTGGTTAATGATTTAATGCACTGAGCACTGCTGTAGTTTATATCACAACACTCTCCAACAGCAGAATACTTTTAATTAGTGTTGTAGTCAAGGCCACCTAAACCGAGACCAAGACCAAGACCAGACCAGCATTCCTCTAATTCATCTGAAACATCCACATTTACTGCCTGAAAAATGCCTTTATTTTTAATCAATAATTATAATTACAATAGTAAGACACTCTGTTACCAATTAATTGGAATCACTAACAACAAAATGCATCTTTACACTGCAGAGGTGGAACAGAAGTTGCATCTGAATTGGTACAATTACAAATGCATATATAATGTTGAGAATTATGTTTTAAAACTAAAAGTTTGTTTATTGAACAATTTGTAAAAAAAAAAAAAAAAAAAAAAAAAAAAAAAAGTTTAAAAGTGCAATTACAATTTAATTACAATACAAGTACAATTTAAAATTTTTTTGTAAATATATCTTGAATTTTGTGGGCATTTGTATTAAAGCTGCAGTCCGCAACTTTTTTTGGTTAAAAATTATCCAAAATCAATTTTTGAGCATGTACATAACCAGCCAGTGTTCAAAACAATCTAATTATCTTGTCTCGATTCACAACAGTAATCTTGTAATAATGTTTTATAATAAAAGCGACATGGTGGATTGCATATGTAACCCCTCTACCCAGGTCCTGCTCGCCCCGCTCTGCTCGGGTCTCGAACCTGGGTCTCCGGCGTGGGAGTCGGACACTCTATAACGAGGAAACTGATGCTGCAACCTCTAGCATCAGTCGCTAGAGCATCTCTTGAGATTAGAGGAGTGAGGTTTTATTTGCACAGCGACTACTAGCTGGCCTCCGTTACACATGCAGCAGTTCCTCTGTGCGTCATTACGTCACGTCCGTAAACAAAGGAAGGAGTCCCGTCAAGAGGCTAGTCAGTGATATCATGTGAGGAAGCTGCCAGTAGCGGCACATTTATAGCCTTTTCTCACAGCAGCTGAAATAATTAAACTAATCATTTTGATGGCGGATTGTAATCCAGAAAGATCCAAATGACAATCTTCAGTGACAACTGGAGATTCAGCCGTAGTCAAAAAGCAAAAGAATTTGGACTGTTGAGTGGATACAGAAATTTAAATCTACAGGTAACGCTAATGCACACTAAATACACAGTCACGCAGTGCTGATGTTGTTAACAATAACAATTTGAGAACAATATAACAGTAATAATAATTTGCATGGTTTGGCGTGATCCGAGCTAAGCGATCGTTAGATTTAATCATCATTGGCAGCGCGATTTATTGTAGGCCTAATGCTTTTTTTTCCTCAGTTGGTCAGAACAAAAGTGGCTGAAATGTTACTTACTTGTTCAGATGACATTTTCCAGTGAAAATTCTTATATTGGTCAATGGTCATAGACGTAGAATCTGTGATTCTGAAGTACAGTATCCACCGGTGCGGTGACTGACAGCAAGCATTCGATTCATCCGCGCTGACGAGCTGAGCCGAGGCACAACACACGTACAGATAACTGTTCTGCAAATGATTGCAATCGCATGTTTTTAAACAGAGATGGTGACAAAAAGGAAAAATTGCTTACAGCAGCTTTAAATTTCTGTGACATTTGACACAATCCCTTGTTGATTTTTACCCGACACAATAGAAACCAACAAAATCTGAAATAAGTTATTGATTGCATTTAAAGCAGGAAGTGTTACATCCAATCAAATTAATGATGTTAAAAAAATCAGACAATGCAACCGCAATTTAGCGATATCCCCGCAGTAGTAGTCTTGACCGGTCTTGAAATAAAATCCAGAGTACTTTTAGTCTGAGACCTAGACAAGAGCAAGACCTTCAAAATATGGTCTTAAGACCAGTCTCGAGTACTACAACACTACTTTTATTTATTTTAAGTTTAATTAGAATGGTAATTGATTCTTTAAGTCAAATTAGAATGACATCTTAGTTTTACTGGCAATAAATATCATGTGTGATTGGGTCAAAGATGAAAAGCATCAAGCATTCCAAGCATCAAAAAAAGTGTAATAAAGCTTTAAAAAGAAAAATTCCCCCTCAGACATTGTGTCCCGTTAAACTTTATATTTTTCTGAGCAAAAAATTATGACTATCATACATTCTTTTTCTGAACATGATTTACAGAAGATGCTTACTAAAATGTCATTCAGTGTAACAATGGTTTATATACCAAAAAATCTTGTCAGGCAATTTTCCATCAAGAATCATTTGATAACAATCACACTGCAGCCCTCAAATACTAATTGAGTGTAAATGTTTATACTTTGCCAATATCCTTCAAACCACTAGGTTTACCCATTTGTCAGCATAAAGTTTTTGTTAGGAAGTGAAAATAATTTCAAATATTACTATAAAACGCTACGCATGAATGTGTTCAGTCTCCGGAAAGTGCTGGCCGAAACCGAAATTTTGGAGCCCAGACAAGAGACTATAGGCCTCTGCTTTGTACTTGCCCTGCCATCCAGTGGCGACATCTTGGCTGTAATCTTCTGTATGGAGACCAAGTGCGATGACACCTAGAGCCTTAACAATAAAGACAAAGGCACTATAAAAGTGGCTGTGTGCGTCATGTCTTTCTGCCCATCTTGTGCGACATATGTCAATCAGTGGTTTCCTCTGTCCCATAGAGTGTGCAGCCTTATGTACAACCTCCATGAGTAGTTGTTCCCTCTTTGGGCTGTAGGTGAAGAATATGATGGTAGACTTCATCTTGTCAATCATGTTGCGCACAACTGGAAGAGCACAGGAGCGTGCAATGACAAGGTGCAGGCAATGCCCATTACAGTGCATGTACACTGCTTTAGGTGCATCCTTCTTGATCAAAGCCTGGACACAACATTTTCACTGCTCATGCTGCTGGCACCATCATACCCCTGGCCTCTGCAATTACCAATCTCTATGTTGAGGTGACTCTTTATACAAGTCCATTTGAATGTCCACTGAGGAAAGCGATCTTTGTCTTTTTTAAGCTTTGGGAATTTTCCATAGCACTCATTACACCACAGCGCTAAAACAACTTCCTTGTGCAACAGTTCCTTTCAATTTAAAAGTCTCTTGTGCTTCACTGACTCATTCTCCTGTAAAGTGTTGCCGCTATCTAATGGCGTATTAATGTAATGTTCACTCAATCCATATTACTTAATGGACATATTTATATAAAATAATATTTATTGAAGAACAAATAAGCACAATTGTACAGTTCAGTCAAACATAAAGCACTAGTTATTTAAAAAAATAAATAAATAAATAGGTCACCATTTACGCTTTTATGTGGGTTTTACAAATATTTAACGAATGAAAAGGATTTTAAAGAGCTTGTGACAAAACCTCCTAACTCCATTGGATCCTCAAACTGTCAATCAAACCTCATTAATCTGCCTCACCTCCTGAATGAATTGCGCACGCAGTTTGGACATCTCTGCAATGCAAAGGTAAATAAAGATCTGATGTTTGAAAAAAACTGTATATTTTATATATATATATTTATACAACAGTTCGTAGGAGTGCTGTTATCACTGAAATATCGCATGGCTATCAGCCAATCAGATTCGAGAACCAGACAGAACTGTTGTATTGGCTGATAGCCATGTGATAGCACAGCACTCCTACGAGAACCAGACAGAAATGTTGTATAAATATATATATATATATATATTATATATATATATATATATATATATATATATATATATATATATATATATATATATATATATATATATATATATATATATAGATATATAGATATAGTTTGTACAGTATAAAAACCATTATGCCTATGGAATGTCCCCATAAAACATCATGGAAACCCAATCACATGGAAGCAGGGTCAGTGTCTCCACATGCCTCCTCCATTGACTGAAGAAGTGTTATGTTGACATATGGACAGCAATCATGCACTTTTCAGCACCATGTGGAGAAAAAAAAAAAATCCTCAATAGGGTTTAGAAATGATGAATATGGAAACAAATAGACAACAGAAAAGTTGTCCAAAAACTATAACTTCACCTTTGGCCTATTTATAGGTCTATTCTAAAGCCATGATTGTGTTAAGTAAAGCAATAAGTGTTTGTGCATGTGAGGAGTTAGTGTGAGGCACTGATCAATTAGTGTGGCATTTTGATTGGTTGTGTTTGAAAAAGGAAATCAAGATACTTCCTGTTAGATTTCTGTGTGTTACATAGAGAACTGTGTGTTGTGTTTTGCAAAAAGTGTTTTATGAAATTAGAATTATGAATTAGTGTGTGGTTTTGCAGATTTGGTGTGTGGTTCTGCTGTTTGAGTGTCAGGTTTCAAAAATCATGTGACATGAAAAGATTTTGTGTGTAAGCAGTTGGAAAAAACTGTAATATTGTTGTGGACTTTGTCCACATCACAGGCAATGTTGTCTCTTGCCAGACAAAGGGAAAAACCCTCTGGTATCCTGGATCCAGCTTTGACAACCGTCTCCACCCCTTGCTCTTCCTCGTCCTCATACTCTTCCTCCTCTATTTTTCAGATTGTTTCGATCTATTGTTGGTATCATCATTCGGCACCTGTGTCACCACTCTGAACTGGTCTATATTTCATATAGACATCATTAGAAACAATTGTGAACAATTTTGAGTCGTTGTGTGTAAACAATGACTGTGTTGTAGTTGTGCTCAACTTTTGTTGCTTGTGTTTACTGTTTTGCAACACAAGTGCATCACAGTGTGAAATGAGTTTTAGTGAGAGAGAATATATTTAGAGTTTATAAAACCAACTTTACCTAAGTAACACCACTATCAGCATAATGGTTACTGTATGTGTATGAGCCTGTACTTTTCATAACTAGCATGCATACGTTATCCGAAATACTGGTCTATTGACATTTACATCCATGTAGGTTATCAGTGAAGTTACATTTGCTAGTAATACATAGCAAACATGAAATTGTCCAGCCATGACTTCCTGTTCCACAGGAGAATAAACAGGAGGAAACACAGAGACCAAATTCTCTTAATCATTCATCACAATGAGTAAAACCAAAGAATATAGTTCTGATGTGCAGCAAAAGATTGTTGAGCTTCACAAAATAGAAAGTGGCTGTAAGAGAAAAGCTAACATATTGAAAATCCTCATTTCCACTATCAGGGAAAAAATTAAGAAGTTCCAATTAACTAAAGGACGTGTGTCTAAATCGTCCTAATGTGAAGTGAAGAGGAGAGTTTGAGTGGACAAAGACTCTCCAAGGATCACAGTTGGAGAATTGCAGAGATTAGTTGAGTCTTGAGTCTCAGAAAGCCTAAAAAAAAATAAAAAAATAAAACAGCACCTAGATCCCCACAAGTTGTTCGGGAGAGTTTCAAGAAAAATCCTCTGCTCTTATCCAGAAACAATCTCCAGCATATTCAGTGGTCAGACGCAACTTGAACTTCAAACAGGACCGGCTTCTATGGTCAGATGAAACTAAAAAAAAGAGCTTTTTGGCAGCAAAACCACCAGATGGGTTTGGTGCACACGTGGATAAAAAGTACCCAATGCCCACAATTAAATATGCTGCTGGATCTTTAATGTTGTGGGCCTATTTTTCTGCTGGAGGTCCTGGACATCTTGTTCAGATACATGGTATCATGGATTCTATCAAATACCAACAGATGAAAAATCAAAATCTGAATGCTTCTGCTAGAAATCCAATAATGGGCCATGGTTGGATCTTCCATCAGGACAATGATCCAAAACAAACATCAAAACCAACACCAAAATGGGTCACTGAACACAAAATGAAGCTTCTGCCATGGCCATCCCAGTCCCCCGACCTAAACCCTAAAGAGAATGAATGGAGTAAACTGAAGAGAAGAAGCACCATCATGGAGCTGGAATCTGAAGGATCTGGAGAGATTCTGCATGAAGGAATGGTCTCTGATCTCTTGTCAGGTGTTCTCCAAACTCATCAGGCGTTATAGGTGAAGACTCAGAGCTGTTATCTTGGCAAAGGGAGGTTGCAAAACGTTTTGAATAAAAGGGTGCCAATAATTGTGGCCAATGTGTTTTGGAGAAAAACATTTATTTCATAATGTGAGTTTCCCCCCACTTTCAATTATTTTCCTTCAATGAAAGGTTATAATTTTGTGAATTTTTTGAATGAAAGATCAAAAGGATAAACAATGCAGATTTATTTTCAAAGCTGCTTTTGCTCATAATTACTAAGTTTGCCAGTAATTGTGGAGGGCACTGTATATATAATGGGTAAAACCTAGTGGTTTGAAGGATATTGGCAAAGTATAAACATTTACACTCAATTAGTATTTGAGGGCTGCAGTGTGATTGTCATCAAATGATTCTTGATTGAAATATGCCTGACAAGATTTTTTCGGTATATAAACTATTGTTACACTGAATGACATTTTAGTAAGCATCTTCTGTAAATTATGGTAAAAAAAAAAAAAAGGATGATAGTCATAATTTTTTGCTCAGAAAAATATAAAGTTTAACGGGAATATTTCTTTTTAAAGCTTTATTACACTTTTTTTATGCTTGGAATGCTTGATGCTTTTCATCTTTGACCCAATCACACATGATATTTATTGCCAGTAAAACTAAGATGTCATTCTAATTTGACTTAAAGAATCAATTACCATTCTAATTAGACTTAAAATAAATAAAAGTAGTGTTGTAGTACTCGAGACTGGTCTTAAGACCATATTTTGAAGGTCTTGGTCTTGTCTTGGTCTCAGACTAAAACTACTCGGGATTTTATTTCAAGACCGGTAAAGACCACAACTGCAGGAATATCGCTAAATTGCTGTTGCATTTTCAGATTTCTTTGTTTGCATCAATAATTTGATTGGATGTAAAATGTCCTGCTTCAAATGCAATCAATAACTTATTTCTAATTAAATTTTTTTGATTACTATTGTGCCAGGTAAAAATCAACAAGGTTATGTCAAATGTCACCAAATTTAATAGAAATGCCCACAAAATTCAAGATATGTTTGCAAAAAATTGAAAGTTGTACTTGTATTGTAATTAAACTTTATTGCACTTGTAAACTGATAAAAATGTACTTGTATAAGATCTTGATATTTATATTATAACATATGATATAATTAGCAGTTAAGCAATATCACAAGAAAGAGGACAGTTCCCTTTCAGTCGGTCACGTTCGACGTACGTCAGTAGTGACCGACGAATTGGGATATCGCTTAGAGAGCCCTATCATCTTCGTGTAAACTAAAACAAGCCAATGGAATTGGCGTGCGATATTTGCATAATGCGCACCGCCCCCGACAGGTGTATATAAATAGGAAGCAGATGCAATCGCACTCTGTCTTTCGCTTCGGAGCCATTCACTGGTGTCCTGTTCAGAAGATTCCTTTCTTCGTTTGTTTTATTCTAAAACATTGCCTCAGAAGAGGATTTACAGCGAGCTTTCAGTGCTGGTGAAAGGGCACGTTCAGCGAGGTCGCGAGTCTCCGAGGAGCTGAGCTATAAGCTCGAAAACTGCTGTTTTCACAGCAACACAAAGAGTGTGTGCGTGTGTAGCGATTTGGGCCGGTTCCTCGGTGTGTCAGGGAGTGGTGTACCTGACACATCGCGTCGCTCCCTGGGTGCTTCAGCACGAGTGAGTTGACTTCCCCTTCTAAAAGAGCTTTACAGACGAACCCTGACAGTATGTCATTTCGTCTGTGCGTTAATGGGTGCGGTCGTTCCCTGGTCCCTGCTGATGGGCACAATCGCTGCATCTCGTGTTTGGGCATTCTGCACGCTGAAGCAGCTATCGCGATGCTGAGGTCGAGACTCTCCTTCCTGAAGTCTCAGGAAGCGGGGGTCCCCTCTCCTATGCCGCGTACGACCGTTTTTTCCGGCCCCGGGAACCGGAATGACGGTACGGCGCTGTATAGGAAGGGTGACCTGAGGATTACGGTCAGGGCTTCCCCGCCGAGCGGAAACGCTCCTCGGGCCCCTGCCGCCTCATCAGCACCGCAACCCATCGTGCCACCGTTGGTTTCCGCTGGGCCCTCTACGGACTGTCCAGCCGTTACCTTTGGTGTGCCGGCGGTGGATCGGATGTCGATCGCTGCATCGGAAGGTGAGCCTGAGTCCTCGGGGGAGGATTCGGACGCGCTGCCGCCCGGGACGGTAGCGTTGCCCGAGTCGGATCCCGAGCTCACGGCTGTGCTCTCCCGGGCCGCCTTGTGCGTCGGGCTTGAGTGGAACCCTCCACCCTGTCCCAGCCCATCTCGGTTGGACGATTGGTACTTGGGGGGGGGTCGCGCTGGTCAAATCCAGCGTCCCGCCCCAATGCCTTTCTTCCCGGAAGTACACGATGAGGTGACCAGGTCTTGGCAAGCTCCGCATGGGGCTCGTACAGGGCCTGGTCCCTCGTCCGCCTTCACCTCCCTGGACGGCGGGCTAGCCAGGGGGTACGCGAGGATCCCGCCAGTCGAGCGGTCTGTTGCGACGCAGTTGTGTCCAACGGCCGCTGGCTGGCGCGGTGAGCCGCGTCTCCCGTCCCAGGCCTGTGAATTCTCAGCCGGTCTGACTGAGAAAGCTTACAGTGCCTGTGGGCAGGCTGCCTCTGCCCTGCACGCGATGGCCCTTTTGCTGGTCTATCAGGCAAAAGCGCTGTCGCAGATGCCCCAGGAAGGTCCTGACCAACAGCTGCTTGGGGAGCTGCGCGCTGCCACTGACCTTGCCCTCCGGGCAACGAAGGTGACAGCGCGTTCTGTTGGCCAGGCGATGTCTACTCTGGTAGCCCAGCAATGCCACCTCTGGCTGACCTTGGCAGACATGAGGGAGACCGACAAACATCGGTTCCTGGATTCCCCCGTGTCTCCGGTCGGCCTTTTCGGCGACGCGGTGGAGAGCTGTGCCCAACAGTTCTCCGCTGCACAGAAGCAGGCTGAGGCTATCAGACATGTCATGCCACGGCGGTCCGCTGCTGCCTCCACCCAGCCGCCCATGGCTCAGCCTCAGCCCGCTCGTCGCTGAGGGTGCCCGCCTGCGTCTTCCTCCGCCCCTGCTAAGTTGGCAAAGCAGCAGCCTACACCAGCCAAACAGCAGGGTGCCGGTCGCAGACGTGGTGCCCAGCCCGTCTCTGCCAGCCAGGTGGCAAGCGGTCGGGGAAAACTCGGCCCTGAGACGGGCGACCTGGAGCGGAAGGTTCCTGCCCTTTGGGAGAGTATTCCATCTGCTCTCCCACCCCCGGAGGAGGGCCGGGGGGGATTTTGTGGCGGCTGTCCATCTACCGCCGCTGGCTCTCCGGAGTCCAGCGGTACCCACTTTGCCACAAAAAGAGCAGTTTCCTCAAACTCCAGGTCACAACAAGGGGTGTCTGCCAGGGTGCCAGGCTCCGCCTCGCCGCTGACAGCTCCCTCCCCATTCGCCAGCAGGTGGCAGTGTGATGGTGCAGACCGCGTCCCGTGCGCCGTCTCCCATGCACACTGCTGCCTCGCAGAGTCCGACCCCACTCCGGGCCGCCCCCAAGCCGTCCGAGTTGGGTCCCTCTCTGCCTTGCTGCCCCACCCCAGGTGCGTCTGTGGTGCCTTTGGTCCCGCTGGCTCAGTGTCTGGAAGCGTGGATCACGCTCCCCAGCCTGTCCAGTTGGCTCATTCGTACTATCAGACTCGGCTATGCGATTCAGTTCGCCCGGCGTCCCCCGGTCTTCAGGGCTGCCCACTTCACTCCGGTGTCGTTGGACAGTGCACCTGTTCTCCGGGTGGAGATTGCTGTCCTCCTGGCGAAGGATACAATCAAGCCGGTCCCTCCAGCCGATATGAAGTTGGGGTTCTACAGCCCCTACTTCATTGTACCAAAAAAGGGCGGTGGGCTACGGCCAATCCTGGACCGTCCCCAGGATTGGTTTGCAGCAATAGACCTGAAGGACGCGTACTTTCATGTCTCGATTCTGCCTCGACACAGACCCTTCCTAGGTCGGTCTGCGTTCGAGGGTCGGGCATGTCAGTACAAAGTCCTACCCGACATGGTTGTAGCTCCCAGCCGGTTGGGTCTTCAGGTCAACTGGGACAAGAGCAAACTCGCCCTCGGGTAGAGGATCTCTTGTCTCGGTCTCGAGCTAGACTCAGTCGCACGGACTGCGCGTCTCACCGAGGTGCGCGTCCAGTCGGTGTTGAACTGCCTGAGCTCGCTCAAGTGCAGGACAGCAGCTCCACTGAAAGATTTTCAGAGGCTCCTGGGGCATATGGCATCTGCAGCCGCGGTAACGCCGCTCGGATTGCTTCATATGAGACCGCTTCAACACTGGCTCCGCGGCCGGGTCCCGAGATGGACGTGGCAGTGCGGCACGCTCCGTGTCTCCGTGACACCGAGCTGCCGTCGCACCCTTGTCCGGTGGTTGGACCCTTCGTTCCTGTGGGCCGGAGTACCCCTCGAACGAGTGTCCAGGCACGCTGTGGTCTCCACAGATGTCTCTGCCACGGGATGGGGGGCCACGTACAACGGGCATGCAGTACAGGTCTTTGGACGGGGCCTCAGCTGCATTGGCATACCAATTGCCTCGAGTTGCTAGCGGTTCGTCTTGCGCTGGCCCGCTTCAAGAAGCTGTTGTCAGGCAAGCACGTTCTAGTTCGCTCACAAAGCACTGCGGCCGTTGCGTACACCAACCGTCAAGGTGGTCTACGCTTCCGTCGCATGTCGCAACTCGCCCGCCATCTCTTGTTGTGGAGTCAGAAGGATCTGAGGTCCCTTCGGGCCACTCGTGTCTCAGGTGTGCTCAACCGTGCAGCCGACGAGCTGTCACGGCAGCATCTACTTGCGGGCGAGTGGCGGCTCCACCCCCAGGCGGTCCAGCTGATTGGCAGCGTTTCGGCGAGGCCCAGGTAGTCCTGTTTGCCTCCCCGGAAACTGCCCTCTGCCAGTGGTTTTATTCCCTGACCGGCGACACGCTCGGCACGGATGCCCTGGCACACAGCTGGCCCCCGGGTCTGCGCAAGCATGCGTTTCCCCCAGTGAGCCTTCTCGCACAACTCATGTGCAAGGTCAGGGAGGACGGGGAGCAGGTTCTGTTAGTGGCTCCGTACTGGCCCACTCGGACCTGGTTCTCAGACCTCATTCTCCTCGCGACAGCTCCTCCCTGGCCGATTCCTCTGAGGAAGGACCCCCTGACTCAGAGACGGGGGCACCCTGTGACACCCGCGTCCCGATCTGTGGAACCTCCACGTGTGGTCCCTGGACGGGATGCGGAGGTTCTGAGTGATCTCCCACAAGCGGTCGTAGACACCATCACTTCCGCTAGAGCTCCTTCCACTAGGAATCTCTATGCGCTGAAGTGGAACCTGTTCGTCGAATGGTGCGCCTCTCGCCGAGAGGACCCCCGATCATGTTCGGTCGGATCCGTGCTTTCCTTTCTGCAAGATGGGTTGGAGCGAAGGCTGTCTCCCTCCACCCTCAAGGTGTATGTTGCCGCTATTGCCGCACATCACCATGCAGTTGAGGGTTAGTCCCTGGGGAAACACGATCTGATCGTCAGATTCCTGAGGGGGGCCAGGAGACTCAATCCTCCTCGCCCTTCCTCCGTACCCTCTTGGGATTTGACCCTGGTTCTCAAAGCTCTCCGGGGTCATCCCTTTGAACCTTTGCAATCAGTCGACCTGAAACTAATGTCTCTTAAGACGGTTCTTCTGGTTGCATTGGCTTCCCTGAAGAGGGTAGGGGATCTGCATGCATTTTCGGTCGACGAAACGTGCCTAGAATTCGGGCCCGGTGTTTCTCACGTCATCCTGAGACCCCGGCCTGGATACGTGCCCAAGGTTCCTACCGCTCCCTTCAGAGATCAGGTAGTGAACCTGCAAGCGCTGCCCTCGGAGGAGGCAGACCCAGCCCTAGCCTTGCTCTGTCCCGTCCGCGCTCTGCGCGTTTACGTGGACAGAACGCGAAGCTTCAGGACCTCAGATCAGCTCTTCATCTGTTACGGAGGCCAGCAGAAGGGAAAGGCTGTCTCCAAGCAGAGGATGGCCCACTGGATAGTGGATGCCATCGCCTTGGCGTACGAATCCCAGGGCGTGCCTTGCCTGCTCGGGTTGAGAGCCCACTCCACCAGAGGGGTAGCCTCTTCCTGGGCGCTGGCTCATGGCGCCTCGCTGACAGATATCTGTAGAGCTGCGGGCTGGGTGACACCAAACACGTTCGCTAGGTTTTTTAGCCTACGTGTAGAGCCGGTATCCTCACGTGTACTCGCATCCACTAGTCGGTAGACGTGTTGTACCCACTCTAAGTGTCGGCTTGCAATGCCATTCCCGCCACTGGCCGGATACGTGCATACTTCACTCCAGTCGTGTTCCCCGCTTGGCGAACCCTGTCGAGTTCCTCCGCCTCCCCCTTCGACTCGGACATTGCGGAGTGTCTGATGCCAGGCCTACATCCGTCGCTGACGCTGTCTGTTGGCTGGGGCCCATATGTCGTGACCCCTCTACGTGAGCGGTCCCATATGTGTATTTTCCACGGTTTAAAACTCCCTACGGGCCGAGTCCGTGTCTTTCCCTTAGCAGAGCCAGCTCTGCTGTCACCTGTCACATGAGTCTCCCCCTACCAGGTGGAGCCATCCCAGGGACTCCATATGCGTACTGCCCCCCGGGCCAGTCCATGTGTGTATTCCCACGTAAACTCCTCCCCCATTGGGTAGGTAGTGGTCTCCGCAGCATCCCTTATGGGTTCGCTTCCCCAGTGTGTCTAGTTTACTTAGTGGGTAGTGGTTAGACAGCAGTAGACTCTCTCGGTGTAAGCTCGCCCCCTTCACCGCCAGCCGGTGCTATGGGCGGCTGAGCTTGCGCTGGGCACTGGAAGGGGTTTCGTAACTGTGGCGCTTTAGTTGGGATCCCAATTCGTCGGTCACTACTGACGTACGTCGAACGTGACCGACTGAAAGGGAACGTCTCGGTTACGTATGTAACCCTCGTTCCCTGAAGGAGGGAACGGAGACGTACGTCCCGTCGCCACAGTTTCTGTACCCTCGCTGTAGCACGGACACCAGTTGTCTCCTCAGCGAAAGACAGAGTGCGATTGCATCTACTTCCTATTTATATACACCTGTCGGGGGCGGTGCGCATTATGCAAATATCACACGCCAATTCCATTGGCTTGTTTTAGTTTACACGAAGATGATAGGGCTCTCTAAGCGATATCCCAATTCGTCGGTCACTACTGACGTACGTCTCCGTTCCCTCCTTCAGGGAACGAGGGTTACATACGTAACCGAGACGTTTTCACAAATATGAGCACAATTGCAAACGTGATATTGAATTTTTTTTTTTTTTTTTTACCAATTGTTCAATAAACAAACTTTTAGTTTTAAAACATAATTCTCAACATTATAGATGCATTTGTAATTGTACCAATTCAGATGCAACTTCTGTTCCACCTCTGCAGTGTAAAGATGCATTTTGTTGTTAGTGATTCCAATTAATTGGTAACAGAGTGTCTTACTATTCTAATTGTAATTATTGATTAAAAATAAGGCATTTTTCAGGCAGTAAATGTGGATGTTTCAGATGAATTAGAGGAATGCTGGTCTGGTCTTGGTCTTGGTCTCGGTTTAGGTGGTCTTGACTACAACACTAATTAAAAGTGTTCTGCTGTTGGAGAGTGTTGTGATATAAACTACAGCATTGCTCAGTGCATTAAATCATTAACCAGATTAGCGAAGTTCAAAACGAATTAAACTCATATTGCCAAAAATGACTAAAATTATTTTAGCAAATAATACATTTTTCCTTAATAATCAACATAATGCAGTAGAAACTGTAATATGAACTGCACCAGTGCTAAACTGCTCAATGCATAATATAGCCTAATTAACAACACAAACAAGTATAAATCAAACTCACAAAGACTGTCAAAATGTTTTTTCACATGCATCATTTTATTATATTCATGTATGTGGTTACAGTCAAATCATATAAAACAGTGAAATCACTCCAGAACTCTGTCCTGTCTTGAGACGGTGACGTGAGCTCCACTAACAGGCTTCACTCCTATTGGATGTTGCTCTTGAAAATTGCTGCGCATTTGCATGAAGTTCAACTTTTGTGAACTCATGTTGCTTGACGCCTGCATTAGGTTGCCCCTCCACCCTCCTTATGTATGTTTGTTTGTTTGTTTGTTTGTTTTACATTTCTCTTTCTACCTCATAATTTTCTTTGGCTTTTTTCCTGGTCACACATTGATACACACTGTTAATATAAAATTAGTTACTTTGAACATAAAAATGAAAATTTGTGAGCAACAACTTAAATAAATAGCAACTAAAATAAAAGATCATGAAATACACACACACAGAAAAAAACAGCAAGAAAGGCTTGTGTCAGACCAAATCAAGTTAAACTCTTTGTTTTAATTCTACAAGTACATCCAGATATTTTGTACTTCCACAAGATACAAAACAGAACAGATGATAAAGAACAGAAATATAACAATAGACATAAATGACAGAATAAGATTCAATACATTTTTTTTTTCTACCAGAATATTCTCAAATACAATCACTGTTTAATCACTGACTCAAAAATTCATTTGTTTATTATGGTTCCATTTACCTAAAAAATATATTTTAATTGTCTGATTGACACACCACTGATTAATTCAAATCTGATACTTCAATCATAACCAATCATGTCCAATCATATTGAATATCCCTGATATATATGATTATATTATTGCTGTTTAGATGTCATTTTTAGATGTTCAGATATTTGGAGACTGTCAGCAACAGATACTTAGAGCTTAAACAAAGTAGAAACCCAGAGCATCAATTTGATCTCCGCTTCTACCCGTAAAGCCATAACACTTTCCAGATTTCACATCAACACTCACAGGTGCACCCACCAAAATACACTTAACAGAAAATGACTTTCTTTCACCAGTGTTTTTTGCAACCATAAATTCCAAACCCCCACATCTGTTATTTTGACTATTTGGCCACAGTGTTGCAGCAACAACTTTATCATATTCATCAAGTTCAAGTGTTTGTTCATTAGATCCTGCTACATTACCAACTGTCATCTTCTGGCCAGAGTTGAAAGTCACCTCAACTGTGTTCAGTGTCATCTAAAAGGTACAAATGTATTTTATGTGAATCAAGCAACTAAATGAAAACAATGTGATTCAAATAGCAGGAATATGAAATAAAATGGAATGAAAACAATCTTCACGCACCAGACTGTAAGTGATGCTGATCTTCTGAATGTTGCTGGAAAAGCTCTTAAAGGAGAATGGAGCACCTCCTGTCCCACCCACAGTCACATCTTGTGCTGAGAAAGGAATCAAGAGGTGAAAAAACTGCTACAAATTACTACATTCACACAGCAGCAGAATACGGTCCTGTTTTAGAGTGGTAAATGGGGTAAAATTTCACACAGTTCTGTTAATAATGATAGTGACAACAGAATTCAATAACTGAACTGATTCACAACTGCATTTTCAGTAAACCTGCACTGTTTTGAACAGAACTACAATGGACATCTGTAGTTGTCTGGCAAGTCAAACAACAGGAAAGCCTTGATATTTTTCAGGAGGGGCTGGTGGGAGGTAGGCTGACTGGATGTTAAAGATTTCCATCAAATAGTTTCATGTTCCATGTCGCTTGCAACAACCAACACATCCCGGTATAAACGCTCTGGATAAATAATTTGTTATTAAAGCGTCTACGTTCACAAACCTCCATTAATTTTAACGGAAAGCGAACATAATTTATGCATGATTTGGCATGGCAGTCAATACAAATAATAAATAACAATTGTCTAAACTAATGCAGCAGAATCCTGCTTTTGGACCAGACCCAGTTCCAGAATGAAATCACAGAGGGTGCTTTATGGTTTATCACTGTCTGTCATCACAATTTTGAAAGTGAATCCACATTTATACACGAATGGGCCTTAAAACAAAAGATTTATACCATGTATATTTATTACCACCTAGACAGTGTGCAGAGCGCACTTCCTTTATAATCACTAAAAAGACCCCCAGGTATTTGAAACAACCAGAAGCAATCTTTAAGGTTAAAAGGGATCATGGAAGTTTTTTAAGCTTCAGAGTTAACAAAAACAACAACAAAAAAGTTCCCTTTTTTTCTTTTTTCTTCTTCTCTTTTTTGTATATTTATCTAGTAGTCAGATAGTTGGCTAAATTTGCTTAGATATCCAAAGCGAGATGCTGGGATAAGCTCCAGCCATCCCGTGACCCAACAAAAGATACGCGGGATAAAAAGAATGGATGAGTGGATGGGTGGATGACACTGACCTAACCACAATATAAAGCACACTAGAGTGAAATCAACAAGTTTTACCATGGTCAAATCAGAGGATGATAACTCTCCCACTTTGAGAATTACGAAAAATGTTCTAAGACGAGTGAAATTACTGAAAGGCTACCATAAAAGCCAGGTCACATTCACAATATACACATAATTCACTCTTTATCTTATGCCTGAAATGACGAAAACTGACACATTAATGTTTCAATGTCTTTGTTTGTCATATTCGCAATTAGGATTTACATTAGGAATTTTCTGACGAATAACGTAAATGACATTCAAATCAGTGAAATTTGCCAATGGTAAGCATTTTGCTTATCTACATATTACTGTAGGTTGTTTAACATATTTTATCATAAAACAGCTGGCCAGTTCATTCATATAGTAGCAGCTGGAATACTGTATATAAGCCACGGTGGGAATGGGACAGTTTGAGAGTCACTCCTGTCCTGTTATTAAATACAGTTGTCAAACCCAAACACTGACTGTGTGAATGTAGCCAATGAAAAAAGATTATTCATGAATATGTGTGGATGACACTTACCTGCAGGCGGTAAGGAGCGGACAGTTTCACTGGCTTCACTCACTCCCACTTTACCCACTGTCCTGTACCGGATCAAATACTGCTTTCCAGATTCCAATCCAGTCAGAGTAAAGTCTTCATTAGTTGTGTTTATGAAAAGCCACTGTTCGTCAGCTCCAGAATCTGCTTTTACCTCCTTGTACTCTACTCTGTACTGCACTGTTACTCCACTTGGAGACTTCTGCAGTTTCAGGGACACACTTTGGTCCTGGACATCCTTCACTATCGGTGGGGGCGGCTTTGACACGGGCTGGAACTGTTTGTCTGTCAGATTCCCTTTTTCATACAAATAGATAGAGGAGCCTGGATGGGAGGGATCAGAGACAGCAGAAATAATGAAGCGGATTCTCTTTTCATCTTTATTGGCTTCTGAAAAACCTCTAAAGCGAGTTAAGTTCTCTCTCATTTTTCTTATTACATCAGGATCATTGAACCATTTTCCGACAGATGCCTCAGACAGCATATTTTTGTTTCCATCCAACTCTTTAAACTTATCAGATTTCAGGAACTCAATCAGGGTTGAAAGATACGGGTCTTCATACTTCAGAGACGTGAAGGTCAAGCACAACACAACATCAATATCAGGATCAAGGAGGATGGTGTTCAGATCATCAGAGTCTTCTATCTTGATCTGCTCCAGCTTCCTGGTTTGAGAACTCAAGAGGTTAAGTTCAGAATTTGCATCATGTAACCACTGGTTAAGCTTGTCAGCATTAAAAGGGGAGCTGTAGTGGATCTTCAGGATATCTCCCAGTTTCTCCTCCTCCTCTCCTCCTCCTCGAATAGCAGGCAAGACCCTGGCCACTGCCTTCTGAAACACTGTCTTGTAAATGCTAAATGATTCCTGGAATGAGTGCAGCCTCTCTTGAATGTCACTGAAAACATTTACCTCTGTTCTTCTGGACAGATCGTTGCATGTCCTCTCTACCTCTCCCAGCTCCTCCACTACATCTGCTGTGTTGGAAACCAGACGTGTGCTGATTTCTCTCTCTAACCGAGCAGCTTTTTTGTCTAATAAATGAAGAGGATATAGCCAGACTTTTATTGGAACTGCATTCTTCAGCATTGTGGGGAGCTGATTGTACAATTTCAGGGCCTCCATGTATGTGGTGGGGTTCTGCTCAAGTTGAAAGTCACCATGAAATGTGCAGTTGATATTCTCAGCAGTTTTCTTTTCATCCTCTGTCATTTTTACAGATCCTGCTCCCTCAATAGAAAATTCAGGAATCTTCTTTACCATGACATTCAGTTTTCCCTCAATGTCCTGCTTGCTTTCATCTTCTGAAGACATCAGATCAAACACCATGAAGGCCTGAGCTCCATACAGAACAGCCGTGACCACATGAGTTGCAGTTTTCTGTTCAAACACCTGGGGGTAGGTGATCTTGCCCAGTTGGGTCATAGTGAGCTGTTCAAATTTGGAGGTAACACTATAATACATTGTAACTCGACACTGATTGTTTGAGGATTTGGTGTCACGCAGGTATTTGGCAGATCCTCCTACCTCCACCAGCCCCCCCAGAAAGCTGGCCTTCAGGGAAGCATTTATATCCATGAGACTGGATTTACTAGAGAGAGAATCAGAGCTACTGAACTTCAAATCTGTCATGGGCTGCGGACGACTGTCCAAATCTTCACTCAATGATTTCTTATCCCACAGAGTAACACCTGAAATGAGAAGAGGCTTTAACAGTTGTGTATGAAAGTGATGTAGTGTTGAAGTAAATGTGTAGGTCTTATATCTATAATATAGTTTTAAACTGATTTAATCGTTGTGTTAGGGATAGGGTTGGCCTGTATGTGTTTGTGGGGCCCTTGGTGAGATCATGAAAATGGGTGCCATCAGAGTAAACGTTGTCACAACATCAAAACTATATGCAGTGTGGCAACAGGCCAAGACACACATGGAGAACAGCTTCCTCCTTAAATTAAACAGGTTGAGAGGGACTCAGTGTGTGTGCCCAGAGAAGACAACGCACCCAAAAGTAGGCCATAAGACAAGAAAGGATGAGGTGGTGTCTGTAGGGAGAGTGGGAGGGGAGCGGGACAAATTCTAAATCAACACTAAATTATGGTAAGACAAAAGGTCTAAACCACCGGAGGCCGATTTAGCTAAATAAATAAAAAGGAAGAGGGGAAACATGCAAAAGATAAAGTCATGGATGCAGCTATTACTAATATTGTAATAATAGTATGCAAATAATAAAATATAGGGCCTATAACAAATGTTATTGCTTGCTATGACATTACACATTGGGCAACAATATTCATTTTTCTGTCCAACTGCTTACATAACCAGACAGTAAAATGCGATTTTGTAACAATGTAACTTTTTTGTAACAATGTAGTTTTGGGGGATTTATGGTATATTTTGTTATTCATTTGCCTCAATTTGTAACAATTTAAGTATATATATTTTTATAAAACAGCAAAAATTTTAGGTTAAATCCACTTTAAAGAAGATCTGCATTTCTCAATTTCATTTACGGCCAAAAAAGACAAAAAATACATGAAAAAATGGGCCTGGGTTTAGTGGACGATTGCTGCCATCTACTGCCAGTTAAAAAAAAAGAGAACAATACAGTCGTGAATTAAAGTGGGCTGGTCTAAGGCATGAAACTCCAGGGCTAAAAATGAGTCCCACTCCGGCCCTACCCACCAACCAATTTCACTGGCTGAGGTTACAGTGACAGGTAGGTTTAGGGATCAGTATTTGTTGTAGGCAATCATTACTGGCTTCAGGGCAGGATTTCTGCTGAACTGGTTTGGGGGGAAAATCACATGTCTATTACAACCCTCTGCTATTATACCAAAAAAACGGAAATAAATGCTGTTAGATTAGCAGAATGCGTTGGAGAGCTTTTCTAGAATGTCATTATATTACAATAAGTAGCATTTAAATGCTAACTTTAAATCAAAAACACTTTAAACAATTTGTAACAGAAAGGATTTAAAAGCAGTATTGACTTAAAGGGTTAGTTCACCCAAAAATGTCCTTGATTACTCACTCTCATGTCTTTCCAAACCAAAAAGACTTTTGTCATCTTCAGAACACAAGTTAAGACATTTTTGATGACAGAATGCTGTCAGATTTCCTTCCATAGACTGCCTTTGCAACTACCAACTACCACTTTGACTTTGTCTTTGTCATTCTTGTGTGTTACGCAGCATGTTGGAGCTTGCGGAAGTGGTTTGTTCTTGTGTGTTATTCACGGTCATAATTATGAGAAAGTTTCTCATTATTATGATGTATAGAATCATATTTTTTACTGAAGTGTGGCAGTAACTGTCAGGTTTGAAGGAGCGAGGACTCAATAATGCAGGAAAAGGAAGGACTTTATTAATAATAAAAATAAAACAAAAACAAACAAAAACTACCCCGTGGGAGAAACAGATTGACATAAACTGGACTTGACTTGACTTGACTTGACTTGACTTGACTTGACTTGACTTGACTTGACTTGACTTGAGGAAAACACGAGGTAATAAACGACAATGAACCAGCACAGGACTGCTAACACAAGGAGAATAAATAGGAGAGCAAACAAGGCAGGTAATGAGGGAGAACAGGTGGGGCAAATCAACCAATAATGAGGTAACAAGGTGGGCGGGGTCAAGACAATAGACATGAGAGCGCATGGCACAAAGAAACACATGACAAGCCATGTGCTCACACCAAACAAAACAAAGACACAAGCACATGGCCAATGAAGGCAATTCACAAGCCATGTGCTTACACAAGACGAGACATGAACACGTGACTATGAAAACTCATAAGCCACGTGTTCACACAAAACAAGACAACATGAGAGCACGCAGCCCGTGAAACACAGACTGCTGCTACACAAAAGACAAAACATGAAAGCATGCGGCAGGTGGAAACAACCGCATACACAAAACATGACAATACAAGAGACAAAACATGAGACAAGAACGCACGTCAAGTGAAGGAACACTCGACCGTGTGGCGTGTGCTCACAAGAGAGACAGGACTGGGAGCGCGAGTGTCCGAATCCCGACACGAAACCGAAACCAAACTAGACACGAGTGCCGGGATCCGAACGCCACGCTCCCAACATGAAACAAGGCATGCAGACAAGAAAGCGCATGGCTCGAGAACACTCGAGACTGTACGCTCACACAAAAACACGACAAGAACGGGAGTGTCAGAGCTCTGTCACAAAACCAAGAAATAAACTAGACCAAAGTGACAGAACCCTGACAGTAACCCAAACTGCACAGAATAAAGAGTTCGGTCCTAGTGAATTGTTGATCACCAGAAAGGTTTCAATTAGTATAACAAGCATTTGTTTGTTATATACTGTATATGTGTGTGATACCTATGGAAATTCTGGGAAAGAAATAAACCTCAGAAATAACGTGTTTTTAGCTAAGTTAGCATGTCACATCAGTCTGAGGAGTATTTGAAGATAAGACAAAATGAACAGTGTTGTTGGTCATGTTAAAGGGATAGTTTGCTTTAAAACATCTTCTTTATTGTTCAACAGAAGAAAAAAACTCATACAGGATTGGATTAACTTGAGGGTGAGCAAATAATGACAGAATTTTCATTTTTGGGTGAACAGTCCCTTTAACCCCTCACGTTACTCTTTGAGGATTATTTGAAGATCTGTGCAAGATGCACCCAAGTGTTTTCACTAATAATTAACGCGACAGGATCAGCACAGCCTATTGCTCTGGCATCGTGCGCCTCTAATCCTGCCACTTAAGTAATTTAGCAATTGGGTGAAAAAAGGGAACAAAAAACATTAAAAATAAAAGTACAGCACCTGGAATGAAGGAATCCTTGCGGCAGTCATACAGCATTCCAGGAAACAGAGGTCTTCCTAGGGCTGCCACTGCGATTGGCTCTGATTCCATGGCTCTAATAAATAAAAGAAATGGGTAAAAAAAAAAAAAAAAAAAAAAATATATATATATATATATATATATATATATATATATATATATATATATATATATATATATATATATATATATATATATATATATATATATATATATAAATTTATAAATTGCCACCTTTATTATTCTAAAATTCTTAAGGCAAGTTTTTAATTTAAATTTAAGTTGGGTAACTGGTAACAGGTTAGATACACATAAAATGTTGAACTTTTATGAATTAACTTTCATGTTTTTAAAGATACCATTTAACTGTATTCATTTTATTAGTTCTCACGAAATTTTAAAATCCCTTATGTATATATGTATATGTGATATAATTCAGTTTTAAAAAAATAGTAACACACTAGAATAGCCTACTGTTCCTTCTAGGGATGTTCACAATTCTCAATATAATATTAAACTATTTCAATATGTTTCAATACACAGTTGTGAATTGCATGTTTTGGTTTTGCATTTAAATCATTTCTGTGCATTTTATTTCTCTCTGAACTGGCTCTGAGTCTACGCGCTGACATGAGTAAATATCCAATCCCTATGGAATAAAATTAGGGGGTTTAGCCACGCTTGCAATGCTGGTGTAAGATTTCACACTTTAGCATCCAAATAGTTAGTAATTCCTTTAGAAGGATGTAGGAACACATGAGTAACCTTACAAAAACCTCAAAAGCTTGCAATGACTTCAGTAATTAGAGTTACCATGCTTTATTACTTTAGAGTACTGATCCAAATAATTAATTCCTTCTGAAGGATTTGGTAATACTTCAGTCTTTACTAATGGGTTACCATGATCTTCACTTTAGAATTAAGTACATTATGCATAATTCACATTAACTGAACCTGTATATAGAGGTTGTTTGTCCTCTGGGAGGTGTGAAAATAGTTATTGATTAGCTAATAGTGAACTACCACATTCAACTAAGCACTATTACTTACTAATTTATTAATCAGAGTTTCTTGTTAGTTAATAGTAGTTAATTGAATATTAATCGTGTATTACTCATTTGTTCCTGTGAGTTATTCATTAATGACTTACCTGGAGTTTCTGTGTGTCTTCGGTATGGAAAGAGATGATGTCTTCTGAAGCCCACTGGGTTTCTGTACTTATATTTATACTCCCATTATTTATGGAATGTTTAACTGACGGAAAACATTCCACAGACATTTCATAGAAATATGATATCATCCATTCTCTGGGTTGTGTTTCTGATTGTTAGCCAACTATTTCGAAACATTTAACCCTCGGGCAGGGTCAGATCTATTAATTATATCTATTATATCATGCATATAGCTGTGTTAATAATGTCCTATGTGAACATGTTCTGCATTTATTTTCCCCAGTTTGTTTGTTTTTTTGAAAATGGTAACACTTTACATTAAGGTTCTCTTTGTAAAGGGATTATAAAGGTATTTGGGTAACACTTTACAATACTGTATCATACTTACTGTATAACTAATAAGGAATTACTGCAGAATTAATCGGTAGTTCTTCATTAACACTCAAGTAACTACTATTAACTACTAAGGAATATGTGTTAACTAATCAGTATGTCATAGCGTTTTTTAATTGTGTTAAGTAACTATTAGTTAATCAGTAACTAATCAATTCAGTCATGCCTCCTGAAGAACTACGATTAAGTAACTACTAATTCAGCTTCAGGAGGAATAACTATTAAGTAACTATTAATGAACTGTGAAACTGATCAGATTATGGCCCTTGCTTCTTTACTACTAATGTTAGTTGATTTACTTAGATTTATGCCTACTGTACTGTTATATATATATATATATATATATATATATATATATATATATATATATATATATATATATATATGCTGCAAATATTGTTAAACATTCATTCATTTGCGCCACTGTATGTTTCTGTCGGTGGGTGCTATAATGTTGCACGTCTTGCATCACATGCAGGTCAAAGTTTGAGCGCACACATGTAATATCTGTGAATGTTGTAATATCTCCCGTTTTGCAAGAGAAAAGGGACTGTTTATGGCCTTATATATATATTGTGTCTGTTTTTACTCAAGATATTTCACATTACTATTATAAAGTGATGCCAAATGAGTTCTGTATTTAAGGCAATGATCATTACCACATCATGCTCAAAGAATTACTTCAAACCCACTGATAATTAATAAGGAATTGCCTCAACATTCTTAAGGAATTACTAAGAACCTGGAACAGTATTCTAAAGTGAAAACAATGGGAACCCATTGATAATTAATGAAGAATTACCACATCATTCTCAAGGAATTACTAAGAACCTGGAACAGTATTCTAAAGTGAAAATATCCTTGAGCATAAGTAATAAAGCCTAAAGTAGTACTAACATAAAAAATTTAATTTTACTTTAAAAGATGACACATTTTAAGAACATTTACATTTATTGCAGTGTTAATAACATTTTCCAAAAAAAAAAAAAAAAAAAATTCTATTTCCATACAACAAAACAATGAAAAAAGTGAACACTAAAGCACGAAAACAATACCAAAATTTTACATCCGATTACTAGGAACTTACCAAATATAACAACAGAAGACAGTAAATATGTGTATGCCTAAACTTCAACTTTCAGCCAATGGTTCTCTAATACATCTAATTCATGTTATTTTTTTCTGCCTTCATCCTCCTTGTTAATAAGGTCAGATCACATTCTGATGATGGAAGTGATGTCGCGCGCATAGACTTCAACGTGTGCTAGAGATCACTTCCGTCATCAGAATGTGATCTGACCTTACATGGAGGATGAAGGCAGTTGGACATAGTGGTGTATTAGAGTTAAAAAATAATATAAATACCGTTTGGTTTCTCACAAAAAATAATCGTTTCGTGTCTTAGGACATCAATGTGTCGTACCACAAGTGTGGGGTGGATCGAAAAATGGTTGTGGATACGGCAGCGATAGCAGAGCTGGAGTATTGTGATGCTGAAGCCTACAAGACATTGCGTGAAAAGTTCCACAGAGGCCAGAAACTGTCAGAGTTTGCCAAACAGTGCAAAGAAATGTGCACAAGGGAGCCACTTCGAAGCATCATCGAGGAAAAAAAGAAGAATGGCATGCTTATTGACCTTTGCCAGAAAAAAATAACATGAATTAGATGTATTAGAGAACCATTGGCTGAAAGTTGAAGTTTAGGCATACACATTTGCTGTCTTCTGTTGTTATATTTGGTAAGTTCCGTCTTCCTTTCCATGGACCTGTTTTTTGTGTTTTTTGACCCAGGACTGATTCCTTGTATGATGATAGTTTGCTGCCTGTCTTGACCTGAATGGCATCTACGCTAATATTAGTCTTTCTGTTTATCCCGAGGTTTACCATAGTCAACCGAATCCGGGTCGTATCCAGGTGAGATCATGGACCTGCACCTTGACACGACCACAACGCAGCCCTGAAGTATCAGCAAGGATTGAGTCAACGAGATCTTCCACTGTGAAGGCCTCATCGACACAACAGCCAGTGGCACAGTTCCTCAACAAACCGTCCATACCGGCGTGATGAATACGATCCTCAACTGGATGGAACTGAAATAAATACTTTGAATGTTGCGATCCCATCGGCCTTATGATAGCTACCTGAATCAGAGGAGAACTGGCCCCTTGACTAAGCCTAGTTTCTCCCAAGGTTTTTTTCTCCATTTTAACACCTATTTGCCACCTGATGCCACCTGTTGGCGTTTGGGTTCCTTGCCGCTGTTGCATTGGTATCATAAATGTCTTTGTGACAACCAAATGCAATCAAGTATAATTTACTACTAATATTACGTTTGTTGACTTGTCCTATATTTAGTCACATTGTCAGGTACATTATACATATATTATCTTTCTCTTTTATGGGAACATGTCAATGTCAAAATATACAAAAATAAAAAATCAGGTATTTTATAAGGACCCCCTGGCATTACGTCAAGGACCACTAGGGGTCCATGGACCCCTGGTTGAGAAACACTGCCCTAGTCTTCTCTTAAAAATACATTTTTATTGAGCTAAAATCTACATATAGTTCCCAACGAAAGATGCTCACCTATACTTTCATGAGAAGAAGTCACGCAGTTACCAGTACTGTTCCGACATGCTCTGAAGTGAAATGTTGTGCTTAATGTTACAGATTGGATGGGTAAGCTAACTGAGGTGACATTGCAGACTATGTTTTTCAAGTGTTTATTATATGTGTAATCACTGTGTTAGTTTGTATATTATATGTGCTGTGTTTGTTTGTTGTTATCTTAAACAAATAACCGCTCCAGCGCTCCCGCTTCTGTCACGCAGAGGCACTGTGTGGATGGCCAAATACTAAAGTTACAGTATCCTTTATTATGATATCAAGAATAATTATGAATTACTTATTAATATTTCAACAGTAAAATATGTCACCAGGAAAAAAATAATATGATCTTCTGTGTGTGCTTTAATAAATACATGATTCACGTGTGTTCACTTTATATTAAAGTTCATTTTCACAGGTTATTAATGCCATTGTCCCTTGTTCCTTGTTCATTGTACTCAATTAAATGTCCTTGAAGATATCTCCTTCGTCATGCGTTTGAATACTGCAACACCAGTCGTGACAATAGGGAGCTTATTAACTAAAACTGTTCACAGGTTTACAATTTACATTAAGGTGCAATTTCACAGGTTATTAATGTTCATAACTCATGAATAAATGGTTCACATGTGTTTACTTTACGTTAAGGTTCACTTTCACAGGTTATTAATGTTCATAACTCAAGAATAAATGGTTCACATATGTTCACTTTACATTAAGGTAGTTTTTAACAGGTTATTAATGTTAATAACTCATGAATAAATGTTTCTTGTTCCTTGTTCCTTGTCCCTTGTTCATTGTTCCTTGTTCATTGTTTAATGTTTTTGAAGATATCTCCTTCGTCATGCGTTTGAATATTGCAACACCAGTCGTGACAATAGGGAGCTTATTAACTAAAACTGTTCACAGGTTTACACTTTACATTAAGGTTCACTTTCACATGTTATTAATGTTCATTACTCATGAATAAATGTTCCTTGTTCCTTGTTCCTTGTTCATTGTTTAATGTTCTTGAAGATATCTCCTTCGTTGTGCAAATGAATACTGCAACACCAGTCATGAGGGAGCTCATTAACTAAAACTGAAGCAGGTTTCCACTTTACATGTGTTCACTTTACATTAAGGTTATATATAATATGAGGTTATATTATATACATATAAAGTTATATAATTCATAAACACATCTTCATTCTTTATAAATCTCTCCAACAGTGTATAATGTTATCTTAAGCCCATTAGCCACAGATCATAGCCTCAAACTAATTCAGAATCAAATGAAAACATCCAAATAAATACTGTACTTACATGATCTGATGCATGCATGCAGCATTAATGACGAACATTTTGTGAAGATCCATTTTGAGGGTTATATTAGCTGTGTGAACTTTGTTTATGTAATGTATTAGAGTCGCGAGCTTGGGGGCGGGGAGCGTGAGGATTTTTTTTATTTTTACCCGACACAATAGAAACCAACAAAATCTGAAATAAGTTATTGATTGCATTTAAAGCAGGAAGTGTTACATCCAATCACATTAATGATGTTAAAGAAATAAGACAATGCAACCGCAATTTAGCGATATCGCCGCAGTAGTAGTCTTGACCGGTCTTGAAATAAAATCCAGAGTACTTTTAGTCTGAGACCAAGACAAGAGCAAGACCTTCAAAATATGGTCTTAAGACCAGTCTCGAGTACTACAACACTACTTTTATTTATTTTAAGTCTAATTAGAATGGTAATTGATTCTGTAAGTCAAATTAGAATGACATCTTAGTTTTACTGGCAATAAATATCATGTGTGATTGGGTCAAAGATGAAAAGCATCAAGCATTCCAAGCATCAAAAAAAGTGTAATAAAGCTTTAAAAAGAAAAATTCCCCCTCAGACATTGTGTCCCGTTAAACTTTATATTTTTCTGAGCAAAAAATTATGACTATCATACATTTTTTTTTTTTTACCATGATTTACAGAAGATGCTTACTAAAATGTCATTCAGTGTAACAATAGTTTATATACCGAAAAAATCTTGTCAGGCATATTTCAATCAAGAATCATTTGATGACAATCACACTGCAGCCCTCAAATACTAATTGAATGTAAATGTTTATACTTTGCCAATATCCTTCAAACCACTAGGTTTTACCCATTTGTCAGCAAAAAGTTTTTGTTAGGAAGTGAAAATAATTTCAAATATTACTATAAAACGCTACGCATGAATGTGTTTAGTCTCCGGAAAGTGCTGGCCGACCGTTCACATTCACATGAGGTGACTGGCAGAGTACAAGCTATTTTGAGAAGCTTGAAGATGTTTGGGTAGATCAGCGCATCACTTTGTTTGATTGCCTCAGCACATGAAGTTGGTTCAGTGTCCAGCATTTCAGTTCCTGGTCAATCAGCTCTGGTGAAGGTAAGTCATCTTGGTAAAGTTGGACTACTTCAGAAATGTCCACTGTCGCACCTGAGTTGCACTGTATAGACGGAATTAGACCCAGGAGCCTTGATGCGGTTACAGATAGAGGACTGAATCTGGATTCAAACTCCAAGATGACATGGTCCAGGAAAGGTATAGCCATGCTGCGACTATAGTAGTCCTTCACAGTTTCAGCAGGTACATTTTCTCTGTGTGTCTGCCTTCCAGAAACACGTGATTGACTGGTAGGCTGAACATCGTCCTGAGCAGCCATCCTGATGGCTTGCTTGTAGATCTGGTTGAAGTCATCCTCAATTGTCTCACATAGCTCTTTGTAGATATTCTTGACCTCATCTACCATGCTAAATGCCTCCACGATGTCAAATGAGGTTTTTTGCAGCTTCACTGTGATGCCTGTAAGGTGGGACAAGACTTGATAGATGGTGAGGAAGGTCAGGATGAAACCGAAATTTTGGAGCCCAGACAAGAGACTATAGGCCTCTGCTTTGTACTTGCCCTGCCATCCAGTGGCGACATCTTGGCTGTAATCTTCTGTATGGAGACCAAGTGCGATGACACCTAGAGCCTTAACAATAAAGACAAAGGCACTATAAAAGTGGCTGTGTGCATCATGTCTTTCTGCCCATCTTGTGCGACATATGTCAATCAGTGGTTTCCTCTGTCCCATAGAGTGTGCAGCCTTATGTACAACCTCCATGAGTAGTTGTTCCCTCTTTGGGCTGTAGGTGAAGAATATGATGGTAGACTTCATCTTGTCAATCATGTTGCGCACAACTGGAAGAGCACAGGAGCGTGCAATGACAAGGTGCAGGCAATGCCCATTACAGTGCATGTACACTGCTTTAGGTGCATCCTTCTTGATCAAAGCCTGGACACAACATTTTCACTGCTCATGCTGCTGGCACCATCATACCCCTGGCCTCTGCAATTACCAATCTCTATGTTGAGGTGACTCTTTATACACGTCCGTTTGAATGTCCACTGAGGAAAGCGATCTTTGTCTTTTTTAAGCTTTGGGAATTTTCCATAGCACTCATTACACCACAGTGCTAAAACAACTTCCTTGTGCAACAGTTCCTTTCAATTTAAAAGTCTCTTGTGCTTCACTGACTCATTCTCCTTTAAAGTGTTGCCGCTATCTAATGGCGTATTAATGTAATGTTCACTCAATCCATATTACTTAATGGACATATTTATATAAAATAATATTTATTGAAGAACAAATAAGCAAAATTGTACAGTTCAGTCAAACATAAAGCACTAGTTATTTAAAAAAATAAATAAATAAATAGGTCACCATTTACGCTTTTATGTGGGTTTTACAAATATTTAACGAATGAAAAGGATTTTAAAGAGCTTGTGACAAAACCTCCTAACTCCATTGGATCCTCAAACTGTCAATCAAACCTCATTAATCTGCCTCACCTCCTGAATGAAGTGCGCACGCAGTTTGGACATCTCTGCAATGCAAAGGTAAATAAAGATCTGATGTTTGAAAAAAACTGTATATTTTATATATATATATATTTATACAACATTTCTGTCTGGTTCTCGTAGGAGTGCTGTTATCACTGAAATATCATATGGCTATCAGCCAATCAGAATCGAGAACCAGACAGAACTGGTGTATAAATATATATATATATATATGACAATTTGCACAACCTGTCGAATATATTTGTACAACAGTTCTGTCTGGTTCTCGAATCTGATTGGCTGATAGCCATGTGATATTTCAGTGATAACAGCACTCCTACGAGAACCAGACAGAAATGTTGTATAAATATATATATATATATATATATATATATATATATATATATATATATATATATATATATATATTAGTTTGTACAGTATAACAACCATTATGCCTATGGAATGTCCCCATAAAACATCATGGAAACCCAATCACATGGAAGCAGGGTCAGTGTCTCCACATGCCTCCTCCATTGACTGAAGAAGTGTTATGTTGACATATGGACGGCAATCATGCACTTTTCAGCACCATGTGGAGAAAAAAAAAATCCTCAATAGGGTTTAGAAATGATGAATATGGAAACAAATAGACAACAGAAAAGTTGTCCAAAAACTATAACTTCACCTTTGGCCTATTTATAGGTCTATTCTAAAGCCATGATTGTGTTAAGTAAAGCAATAAGTGTTTGTGCATGTGAGGAGTTAGTGTGAGGCACTGATCAATTAGTGTGGCATTTTGATTGGTTGTGTTTGAAAAAGGAAATCAAGATACTTCCTCTTAGATGTCTGTGTGTTACATAGAGAACTGTGTGTTGTGTTTTGCAAAAAGTGTTTTATGAAATTAGAATTATGAATTAGTGTGTGGTTTTGCAGATTTGGTGTGTGGTTCTTCTGTTTGAGTGTCAGGTTTCAAAAATCATGTGACATGAAAAGATTTTGTGTGTAAGCAGTTGGAAAAAACTGTAATATTGTTGTGGACTTTGTGCACATGACAGGCAATGTTGTCTCTTGCCAGACAAAGGGAAAAACCCTCTGGTATCCTGGATCCAGCTTTGATTCACAAAATTCTAACCTTTCATTGAAGTAAAACATTTGAAAGTGGGGGGAAACTCACATTATGAAATAAATGTTTATCTCTAATGCATGTTGGCCACAATTATTGGCACCCCAAGAAATTCTTATGAGTAAAATATCTCTGAAGTATATTCCCATTCATATTTAAATTTTTTAGCATACCAAGGTGATCATGAACATGAAATTGTCCAGCCATGACTTCCTGTTCCACAGGAGTACAAACATGAGGAAACAAAGAGGCCAAATTCTCTTAATCATTCATCACAATGAATAAAACCAAAGAATATAGTTCTGATGTGCAGCAAAAGATTGTTGAGCTTCACAAAATAGAAAGTGGCTGTAAGAGAAAAACTAACATATTGAAAATCCTCATTTCCACTATCAGGGAAATAATTAAGAAGTTCCAATTAACTAAAGATGTTACAAATCTGCCTGGAAGAGGATGATTGTCTAAATAGTAGTAATGCATGGTGAGGAGGAGAGTTTGAGTTGACAAAGACTCTCCAAGGATCACAGTTGGAGAATTGCAGAGATTAGTTGAGTCTTGAGTCTCAGAAAGCCTAAAAAAAAAATCAAACAGCACCTAGATCCCCACAAGTTGTTCGGGAGAGTTTCAAGAAAAATCCTCTGCTCTTATCCAGAAACAATCTCCAGCATATTCAGTTGTCAGACACAACTTGAACTTCAAACAGGACCGGCTTCTATGGTCAGATGAAACTAAAAAGAGAGCTTTTTGGCAGCAAACCCACCAGATGGGTTTGGTGCACACGTGGATAAAAAGTACCTCATGCCCACAATTAAATATGCTGCTGGATCTTTAATGTTGTGGGCCTATTTTTCTGCTGGAGGTCCTGGACATCTTGTTCAGATACATGGTATCATGGATTCTATCAAATACCAACAGATAAAAAATCTAAATCTGAATGCTTCTGCTAGAAATCCAATAATGGGCCATGGTTGGATCTTCCATCAGGACAATGATCCAAAACAAACATCAAAACCAACACCAAAATGGGTCACTGAACACAAAATGAAGCTTCTGCCATGGCCATCCCAGTCCCCCGACCTAAACCCTAAAGAGAATGAGTGGAGTGAACTGAAGAGAAGAAGCACCATCATGGAGCTGGAATCTGAAGGATCTGGAGAGATTCTGCATGAAGGAATGGTCTCTGATCTCTTGTCAGGTGTTCTCCAAACTCATCAGGCGTTATAGGTGAAGACTCAGAGCTGTTATCTTGGCAAAGGGAGGTTGCAAAACGTTTTGAATAAAAGGGTGCCAATAATTGTGGCCAATGTGTTTTGGAGAAAAACATTTATTTCATAATGTGACTTTCCCCCCATTTTAAATTATTTTCCTTAAATGAGAACTTATAATTTTGTGAATTTTTTGAATGAAAGATCAAAAGGATAAACAATGCAGATTTATTTTCAAAGCTGCTTTTGCTCATAATTACTAAGTTTGCCAGTAATTGTGGAGGGCACTGTATATATAATGGGTAAAACCTAGTGGTTTGAAGGATATTGACAAAGTATAAACATTTACACTCAATTAGTATTTGAGGGCTGCAGTGTGATTGTCATCAAATGATTCTTGATTTAAATATGCCTGACAAGATTTTTTCAGTATATAAACTATTGTTACACTGAATGACATTTTAGTAAGCATCTTCTGTAAATTATGGTAAAAAAAAAAAAAAGTATGATAGTCATAATTTTTTGCTCAGAAAAATATAAAGTTTAACGGGACACGTTCTAATGTCTGAGGGGGAATTTTTCTTTTTAAAGCTGCTTGGAATGCTTGATGCTTTTCATCTTTGACCCAATCACACATGATATTTATTGCCAGTAAAACTAAGATGTAATTCTAATTTGACTTAAAGAATCAATTATCATTCTAATTAGTCTTAAAATAAATAAAAGTAGTGTTGTAGTACTCGAGACTGGTCTTAAGACCATATTTTGAAGGTCTTGGTCTTGTCTTGGTCTCAGACTAAAACTACTCGGGATTTTATTTCAAGACCGGTCAAGACCACAACTGCAGGAATATCGCTAAATTGCTGTTGCATTTTCAGATTTCTTTGTTAGCATCAATAATTTGATTGGATGTAAAACTTCCTGCTTGAAATGCAATCAATAACTTATTTCTAATTAAATTTTTTTGATTACTATTGTGCCAGGTAAAAATCAACAAGGTTGTGTCAAATGTCACCAAATTTAATAGAAATGCCCACAAAATTCAAGATATGTTTGCAAAAAATTGAAAATTGTACTTGTATTGTAATTAAACTTTATTGCACTTGTAAACTGATAAAAATGTACTTGTATAAGATCTTGATATTAATATTATAACATATGATATAATTAGCAGTTAAGCAATATCACAAGAAAGAGGACAGTTTTCACAAATATGAGCACAATTGCAAACGTGATATTGAATTTTTTTTTTTTTTTTAACCAATTGTTCAATAAACAAACTTTTAGTTTTAAAACATAATTCTCAACATTATAGATGCATTTGTAATTGTACCAATTCAGATGCAACTTCTGTTCCACCTCTGCAGTGTAAAGATGCATTTTGTTGTTAGTGATTCCAATTAATTGGTAACAGAGTGTCTTACTATTCTAATTGTAATTATTGATTAAAAATAAGGCATTTTTCAGGCAGTAAATGTGGATGTTTCAGATGAATTAGAGGAATGCTGCTCTGGTCTTGGTCTTGGTCTCGGTTTAGGTGGTCTTGACTACAACACTAATTAAAAGTATTCTGCTGTTGGAGAGTGTTGTGATATAAACTACAGCAGTGCTCAGTGCATTAAATCATTAACCAGATTAGCGAAGTTCAAAACGAATTAAACTCATATTGCCAAAAATAATACAAATACAAATAATACATTTTTCCTTAATAATCAACATAATGCAGGAGAAACTGTAATATGAACTGCACCAGTGCTAAACTGCTCAATGCATAATATAGCCTAATTAACAACACAAACAAGTATAAATCAAACTCACAAAGACTGTCAAACTGTTTTTTCCCATGCATCATTTTATTATATTCATGTATGTGGTTACAGTCAAATCATATAAAACAGTGAAATCACTCCAGAACTCTGTCCTGTCTTGAGACGGTGACGTGAGCTCCACTAACAGGCTTCACTCCTATTGGATGTTGCTCTTGAAAATTGCTGCGCATTTGCATGAAGTTCAACTTTTGTGAACTCATGTTGCTTGACGCCTGCATTAGGTTGCCCCTCCACCCTCCTTATGTATGTTTGTTTGTTTGTTTGTTTGTTTGTTTTACATTTCTCTTTCTACCTCATAATTTTCTTTGGCTTTTTTCCTGGTCACACATTGATACACACTGTTAATATATAATTAGTTACTTTGAACATAAAAATGAAAATTTGTGAGCAACAACTTAAATAAATAGCAACTAAAATAAAAGATCATGAAATACACACACACAGAAAAAAAACAGCAAGAAAGGCTTGTGTCAGACCAAATCAAGTTAAACTCTTTGTTGTAATTCTACAAGTACATCAAGATATTTTGTACTTCCACAAGATACAAAACAGAACAGATGATAAAGAACAGAAATATAACGATAGACATAAATGACAGAATAAGATTCAATAATTTTTTTTTTCTACCAGAATATTCTCAAATACAATCACTGTTTAATCACTGACTCAAAAATTCATTTGTTTATTATTGTTCCATTTACCTAAAAAATATATTTTAATTGTCTGATTGACACACCACTGATTAATTCAAATCTGATACTTCAATCATAACCAATCATGTCCAATCATATTGAATATCCCTGATATATATGATTATACTATTGCTGTTTAGATGTCATTTTTTTTAGATGTTCAGATATTTGGAGACTGTCAGCAACAGATACTTAGAGCTTAAACAAAGTAGAAACCCAGAGCATCAATTTGATCTCCGCTTCTACCCGTAAAGCCATAACACTTTCCAGATTTCACATCAACACTCACAGGTTCACCCACCAAAATACACTTAACAGAAAATGACTTTCTTTCACCAGTGTTTTTTGCAACCATAAATTCCAAACCCCCACACATGTTATTTTGACTATTTGGCCACAGTGTTGCAGCAACAACTTTATCATATTCATCAAGTTCAAGTGTTTGTTCATTAGATCCTGCTACATTACCAACTGTCATCTTCTGGCCAGAGTTGAAAGTCACCTCAACTGTGTTCAGTGTCATCTAAAAGGTACAAATGTATTTTATGTGAATCAAGCAACTAAATGAAAACAATGTGATTCAAATAGCAGGAATATGAGATAAAATGGAATGAAAACAATCTTCACGCACCAGACTGTAAGTGATGCTGATCTTCTGAATGTTGCTGGAAAAGCTCTTAAAGGAGAATGGAGCACCTCCTGTCCCACCCACAGTCACATCTTGTGCTGAGAAAGGAATCAAGAGGTGAAAAAACTGCTACAAATTACTACATTCACACAGCAGCAGAATATGGTCCTGTTTTAGAGTGGTAAATGGGGTAAAATTTCACACAGTTCTGTTAATAATGATAGTGACAACAGAATTCAATAACTGAACTGATTCACAACTGCATTTTCAGTAAACCTGCACTGTTTTGAACAGAACTACAATGGACATCTGTAGTTGTCTGGCAAGTCAAACAACAGGAAAGCCTTGATATTTTTCAGGAGGGGCTGGTGGGAGGTAGGCTGACTGGATGTTAAAGATTTCCATCAAACAGTTTCAAGTTCCATGTCGCTTGCAACAACCAACACATCCCAGTATAAACGCTCTGGATAAATAATTTGTTATTAAAGCGTCTACGTTCACAAACCTCCATTAATTTTAACGGAAAAGCGAACATAATTTATGCATGATTTGGCATGGCAGTCAATACAAATAATAAATAACAATTGTCTAAACTACTGCAGCAGAATCCTGCTTTTGGACCAGACCCACACTGTTAAAAATTGCTGTTAATTTACGGCAAAATTTTAACAGTATAATCCTGTTATATTAAAAAGCAGCGCATTACTGTTTTTTTTACGGTTGGTGAAATGACGTACACAAATTTTAACAGCATTTTACCGTATTTATTCCACAAAGGAAAGAAAACAGTACTTAACAGTATTTTTGGAACTGAAAACTGCAGCGAGCACATCTGGATTTTCATCCGTCTTTACACTGTGATTTAACCGGTGAGTGCACCTTTGCCTTGTTCCTTTTACACAAGATAGGCTACACGTTTGCAATTGCAACAACTGTGCAAATAACTTTAATAATTGTGGATGCTGAGCTTGTAACTGTTTTATACGTCCATTTCAGTGCCAAACCTGCCAACCGTGCAAACTGCGTCACAGAGTGGAGCTGAATTTCGGATTCATATATTTCCCGAGTACGAGGTGAGTTCACTATGTATACCTATACAAGTTTTTCAAATATGATATACTATAAACTCTTCTGCAAAGTAAGCCTTTAACATCATAGCAACAAAGTAATATCGATGTAAGTTATTTCTAACGCGCTGAAATTGTCGTCATCTCGTTTGCTAATTTTAGCTTAAGATCTTTTCATTTATTGGATAATATAGCCTACATTTAGTTTATATTAGACAAAACGTTGATTTCGATAACGTTGTGCTTGCAAATTTGGGTAAGCTTGTTCTAATTTGTACATAACTGTATTATGAGGGGAGTTTTTCTTTTGTTGCTGTTTTGCTTCTTTAGCGTTGGGTGTATTTTGGATTACTTCGACCAAGGTTAGCTTGATAGAATAAGTTGCGCGTTACTACTCAGTAAGTTATTATGTTGATGGTTTGTATTGTAATGTTACTTTGCCCAGTACAGTAGGCTAAATGACATTTTATTTCAGTGGAGACTTTGTTGTTGTTGAGATTTTCGTGCCCAAAGACTGTCCAATTTGACTCGCTGTTGTTGTTTATGTTCTATCATGGTATTATTGTCCTAACAACTGAAATAGACATGCTCTTTCCCAATTTAAAAATTAAATGCATACATTACAGGCATTATTTTTAGTGTATTGAGTCTGTCCTCATCATTGTAACTGTGTCTTAGGCCTCTTCCACTGCAGCTGATGTAGAAAGGACACTTGAACAACCTGCAACTCCTCGACTGATACTCCTTGGTATGTATAGAACTCTATGAATGTAAAGTCTATTTTATTACATAAGCCTCTAAGGGCTTTTTTTTTCTTTTTCTTTTTCTTTTGTATTTCAGCAAACATGGTAAATGCTTTTGTACAACACTGAAAGGGACAGTTCACACAAAATAAATATGCTGCCATCTTTTACCCACACTCATATCATTCCAAGCCCTCAAGACTTTTATTAATATTTGTTATGTTATGACTTTACTTGAGGCACATGACTAATTGTTAAAAGGGTTAGTTCACCCAAAAATGAAAATTCTGTCAGTTATTACTTACCCTCATGCCATTTGACACCTGTAAGACCTTCGTTCATCTTCGGAACACAAATTAAGATATTTTAGTTGAAATCCGATGGCTCCATGAGGCCTTCATAGGGAGCAATAACATTTCCTCTCTCGAGATCCATTAATGTACTAAAAACACATCTAAATCAGTTCATGTGAGTACAGTGGTTCAATTTTAATATTATAAAGTGACGAGAATATTTTTGGTGCGCCAAAAAAACAAAATAACGACTTATTCAGTGATGGCTGATTTCAAAATCATAAATGAATCAAAGTGTCGAATCTGCAGTTCAGAGCGCCAAAGTCACGTGATTTCAGCAGTTTGGCGGTTTGACACACGATCCAAACCATGATTCCGCACACTGATTCATTTATGCTCCGATGCTTCCTGAAGCAGTGTTTTGAAATCGGTCATCACTATATAAGTCGTTATTTTGTTTTTTTGGCGCACAAAAAATATTCTTGTCACTTTATAATATTAATATTGAACCACTGTACTCACATGAACTGATTTAAATATGTTTTTAGTACATTAATGGATCTTGACACACAGATTCACAATGATCTGATGCTTCCTGAAGCATTGTTTTGAAATTGACCATCACTAAATAAGTTGTTATTTTGTTTTTTTGCCGCACCAAAAATTTCTCATCGCTTTATAATATTAATATTGAACCACTGTACTCAAATGAACTGATTTAAATATGTTTTTAGTACCTTTATGGATCTCGAGAGAGGAAATGTCATTGCTCCCTATGAAGGCCTCACGGAGCCATCGGATTTCAACTAAAATATCTTAATTTGTGCTCCGAAGATAAACAAAGGTCTTACGGGTGTGAAACGACATGAGGGTGAGTAATTAATGACAGAATTTTCATTTTTGGGTGAACTTACCGTTTAAGTAATATGTCATTGTGGTTATGGGTTTTGAATTAATTTTGAATTAGTTAATAGTCATGTGCCTCAACAAGTAAAGTCATAACATGATACCTTTGTAAATCATTAGCTAAAGATTATTTAAAGCAGACAACTGGAAGTTGAAATGCATGGCTTTGACCGATTGTGGTAATTAACACGTTCATTTACATTATTAGTTAATATAATATGCTATTAGGGAATTAATATATTATGACACATTTAACTAATAACAATATAATGATTACTTAATCTATTAATCATATAGAAACTTTATTAGTTGCTGATGCAGTAATCATTAATTAATGGTTTAGTTCTTCATAAGTCATACATTAACTCATGATTATTTGTGCATTAGTTAAGCATGAATTAATGCATATTACCCGTATTGTAAAGTGTTACCTTAATTTCTATTCACATTCTCGTTATGTAAACTTTTATCCACACTAATTCTGAATGTATGCATTTGTTTTTCAGACGCTTCATTGGAATAAATCCTGAAAAAGGCACCAAGGGTGGACAAGACTTATCACACTCGGGTTGCCACTCTACTTAAGAAGCTGATGGACTTAAAGCGTTAGTTCACCCAAAAATGAAAATTTTGTCATTTATTACTTACACTCATGTCGTTTCACACCCGTAAGACCTTCATTAATCTTCAGAACACAAATTAGGGTATTTTAGTTCAAATCCAATGGCTCCTTGAGGCCTACGTAGGGAGTAATAACACTTCTTCTGTCTAGATCCATAATGTACTAAAAACACATCGAAATCAGTTCAATATTAATATTATAAACCGACAAGAATATTTTGGTGCGGCAAAAAAACAAAATAATGACTTATTTAGTGATGACCGATTTCAAAACACTGCTTCATGAAGCATCGGAGCATTATGAATCAGTCTATCGAATCATGAATCAGATCGCAGATTCAGAGCTGATGCTTCCTGAAGCATTGTTTTGAAATTGACCATCACTAAATAAGTCGTTATTTTGTTTTTTTGCCGCACCAAAAATTTCTCATCGCTTTATAATATTAATATTGAACCACTGTACTCACATGAAATGATTTAAATATGTTTTTAGTACATTAATGGATCTTGAGAGAGGAAATGTCATTGCTCCCTATGTAGACCTCTTTAAGTCATTGGATTTCAACTAAAATATCTTAATTTGTGTTCTGAAGATGAATGAAGGTCTTACGGGTGTGGAACGGCATGGGGGTGAGTAATTTTGAGAATATTTTGTGATTTAAAGTGGCTTTATTTTTCAAGTTTTTCAAAGTGTTAATAAAGCACATTTTGAAGTTACTCTGCATTGTGTTAAATTTTTAATGTTTCAAAGGATATATTTGTACATTGTATTATGGTTTTAAAGCAAGACTTCTAAGGGGTAATTAATAAAATCAAAGAAATATCTAGAAAAATAGTTACACCTTTTTTTCTTAGCAGTCCATTTCTTAATATAATAACATTTGTAGCTTACAGTTAAAAAGTGCAAATAAACATTAATTAACTGTTAATACTTTTGACAGTAATTTACTGTTAATGTAGAAAATAACAGCTTTATGCTGTATTTACAAAAACAGTAACAAACTGTAAATTTCAACAACAGCAAGACACTGTTAATTTAACAGTAACTTGCTGGCAACCGTGCTGCCAGTTACTTACTGTTTTTTAACAGGACAATTTTTAACAGTGCAGTTCCAGAATGAAATCACAGAGGGTGCTTTATGGTTTATCACTGTCTGTCATCACAATTTTGAGAGTGAATCCCACATTTATACACGAATGGGCCTTAAAACAAAAGTTTTATACCATATATATTTATTACCACCTAGACAGTGTGCAGAGCGCACTTCCTTTATAATCACTAAAAAGACCCCCAGGTATTTGAAACAACCAGAAGCAATCTTTAAGGTTAAAAGGGATCATGGAAGTTTTTTAAGCTTCAGAGTTAACAAAAACAACAACAAAAAAGTTCCCTTTTTTTCTTTTTTCTTCTTCTCTTTTTTGTATATTTATCTAGTAGTCAGATAGTTCGCTAAATTTGCTTAGATATCCAAAGCGAGATGCTGGGATAAGCTCCAGCCATCCCGTGACCCAACAAAAGATACGCAGGATAAAAAATGGATGAGTGGATGGGTGGATGACACTGACCTAACCACAATATAAAGCACACTAGAGTGAAATCAACAAGTTTTACCATGGTCAAATCAGAGGATGATAACTCTCCCACTTTGAGAATTACGAAAAATGTTCTAAGACGAGTGAAATTACTGAAAGGCTACCATAAAAGCCAGGTCACATTCACAATATACACATAATTCACTCTTTATCTTATGCCTGAAATGACGAAAACTGACACATTAATGTTTCAATGTCTTTGTTTGTCATATTCGCAATTAGGATTTACATTAGGAATTTTCTGACGAATAACATACATGACATTCAAATCAGAGAAATTTGCCAATGGTAAGCATTTTGCTTATCTACATATTACTGTAGGTTGTTTAACATATTTTATCATATAACAGTTGGCCAGTTCATTCATATAGTAGCAGCTGGAATACTGTATATAAGCCACGGTGGGAATGGGACAGTTTGAGAGTCACTCCTGTCCTGTTATTAAATACAGTTGTCAAACCCAAACACTGACTGTGTGAATGTAGCCAATGAAAAAAGATTATTCATGAATATGTGTGGATGACACTTACCTGCAGGCGGTAAGGAGCGGACAGTTTCACTGGCTTCACTCACTCCCACTTTACCCACTGTCCTGTACCGGATCAAATACTGCTTTCCAGATTCCAATCCAGTCAGAGTAAAGTCTTCATTAGTTGTGTTTATGAAAAGCCACTGTTCGTAAGCTCCAGAATCTGCTTTTACCTCCTTGTACTCTACTCTTTACTGCACTGTTACTCCACTTGGAGACTTCTGCAGTTTCAGGGACACACTTTGGTCCTGGACATCCTTCACTATCGGTGGGGGCGGCTTTGACACGGGCTGGAACTGTTTGTCTGTCAGATTCCCTTTTTCATACAAATAGATAGAGGAGCCTGGATGGGAGGGATCAGAGACAGCAGAAATAATGAAGCGGATTCTCTTTTCATCTTTATTGGCTTCTGAAAAACCTCTAAAGCGAGTTAAATTCTCTCTCATTTTTCTTATTACATCAGGATCATTGAACCATTTTCCGACAGATGCCTCAGACAGCATATTTTTGTTTCCATCCAACTCTTTAAACTTATCAGATTTCAGGAACTCAATCAGGGTTGAAAGATACGGGTCTTCATACTTCAGAGACGTGAAGGTCAAGCACAACACAACATCAATATCAGGATCAAGGAGGATGGTGTTCAGATCATCAGAGTCTTCTATCTTGATCTGCTCCAGCTTCCTGGTTTGAGAACTCAAGAGGTTAAGTTCAGAATTTGCATCATGTAGCCACTGGTTAAGCTTGTCAGCATTAAAAGGGGAGCTGTAGTGGATCTTCAGGATATCTCCGAGTTTCTCCTCCTCCTCTCCTCCTCCTCGAATAGCAGGCAAGACCCTGGCCACTGCCTTCTGAAACACTGTCTTGTAAATGCTATATGAGTCCTGGAATGAGTGCAGCCTCTCTTGAATGTCACTGAAAACATTTACCTCTGTTCTTCTGGACAGATCGTTGCATGTCCTCTCTACCTCACCCAGCTCCTCCACTACATCTGCTGTGTTGGACACCAGACGTGTGCTGATTTCTCTCTCTAACTGAGCAGCTTTTTTGTCTAATAAATGAAGAGGATATAGCCAGACTTTTATTGGAACTGCATTCTTCAGCATTGTGGGGAGCTGATTGTACAATTTCAGGGCCTCCATGTATGTGGTGGGGTTCTGCTCAAGTTGAAAGTCACCATGAAATGTGCAGTTGATATTCTCAGCAGTTTTCTTTTCATCCTCTGTCATTTTTACAGAACCTGCTCCCTCAATAGAAAATTCAGGAATCTTCTTTACCATGACATTCAGTTTTCCCTCAATGTCCTGCTTGCTTTCATCTTCTGAAGACATCAGATCAAACACCATGAAGGCCTGAGCTCCATACAGAACAGCCGTGACCACATGAGTTGCAGTTTTCTGTTCAAACACCTGGGGGTAGGTGGTCTTGCCCAGTTGGGTCATAGTGAGCTGTTCAAATTTGGAGGTTACACTATAATACATTGTAACTCGGCACTGATTGTTTGAGGATTTGGTGTCACGCAGGTATTTGGCAGATCCTCCTACCTCCACCAGCCCCCCCAGAAAGCTGGCCTTCAGGGAAGCACTTATATCCATGAGACTGGATTTACTAGAGAGAGAGTCAGAGCTACTGAACTTCAAATCTGTCATGGGCTGCGGACGACTGTCCAAATCTTCACTCAATGATTTCTTATCCCACAGAGTAACACCTGAAATGAGAAGAGGCTTTAACAGTTGTGTATGAAAGTGATGTAGTGTTGAAGTAAATGTGCAGGTCTTATATCTATAATATAGTTTTAAACTGATTTAATCGTTGTGTTAGGGATAGGGTTGGCCTGTATGTGTTTGTGGGGCCCTTGGTGAGATCATGAAAATGGGTGCCATCAGAGTAAAAGTTGTCACAACATCAAAACTATATGCAGTAAGGCGACTGGCCAAGACACACATGGAGAACAGCTCCGAGGTATGGTGTATGTTTTAAACCTTTTAAAAATGCCTTATAATGTGTTAAATGTGGTCATATTACGTGTGATTTTTTTTCCCCCAAACCAGTTCAGTGGAAATCCCACCCTGCAACCAATTTCATTGGCTGAGGTTACAGTGACAGGTAGGTTTAGGGATCAGTATTTGGTGTAGGCAATCATTACTGTGACGGGACGGGATTTCCGTTGAACTGGTTTGGGGGAAAAATCATGCGTCTATTACGACCCTCTGCTACTTATACCAAAAAACGTATGAGAGATTTTCTAGAATGTCATTATATTACAATAAGTAGCATTTAAATGCTAACTTTAAATCAAAACCACTTTACACAATTTGCAACAGAGATGATTTAATAGCAGTTCTGACTTAAATGGTGTTACATGTGCCCTGGTCTGTGTTCATCAACTTGGTTATATGGACTCCATTTCCCACAATTCCCCATCTAGGAAATAATTACACACACTCACACCTGTTTCCCATCAGTGACACTTTATAAGCTGCACTCTAAAACATACACGGCTGAGTATTGTTTAGCCCTGAACTGTCTGCTCTCCGCTACATGACCTGAGAGGATGTTCAGTCAGAGCCCCAGAGGGCTTTTCTGAGCTCCCTGCCTATACTGTCATGGCCCTAGTGGCCAATGCTAACCTCTCTGTGCTTCATGTTTCAGTTTCTCCTGTTCAGCCATGATGGTTTCCAGTGCTACCTGAGTTGCAGTGGTGGTCATCTGCTCCGCAGCAGGGGTCTTCAAGCCCATCTGAGCTGCAGTGGTGGTCATCTGCTCCGCAGCAGGGGTCTTCAAGTCTGTCTACCTGGTTGTCTGTCCAGTCGTGGGGGACTTCAAGCCTGTCTGAGCTGCAGTGGTGGTTGTCTGCTCCACAGCAAGAGTTTTCAAGCCCGTCTGAGCTGCAGTGGTGGTCATCTGCTCCGCAGCAGGGGTCTTCAAGCCCGTCTGAGCTGCAGTGGTGGTCATCTGCTCCACCTTGGGGGTCTTCAAGCCTATCTGACCTGCAGTGGTGGTCGTCTGCTCCACCGTGGGGGTCTTCAAGCCCATCTGAGCTGCAGTGGTGGTCATCTGCTCCACCTTGGGGGTCTTCAAGCCCATCTGACCTGCAGTGGTGGTCGTCTGCTCCACCGTGGGGGTCTTCAAGCCCATCTGAGCTGCAGTGGTGGACATCTTCCCGGACGGGCCTATGGGGGTCTTCGAGTCTGTCTACCTGGTCGTCTGTCCAGTCTTCTTTGCCCTGGTGGTCTGTTACATATGCCCTGGTCTATGTTCATCAACTTGGTTATATGGACTCCATTTCCCACAATTCCCCATCTAGGAACTAATCACACACTCACACCTTTTTCGCCTTTTGGCTTGCTTAAAGCTGCATTGTAAAAAGCGCTATATAAATAAAGGTGACTTGACCTTTTTTTTTCATCAGTGACACTTTATAAGCTGCACTCTAAAACACACACATGGCTGAGTATTGTTTAGCCCTTTGTTTGCATTCTGTCTGTTCCTTGTGCTACCTAGCTTTGCCTATGTTTTTGACCCTGGACTGATTCCTTGTTGATGATCATTTGCTGCCTGCATTGACCTTTGCCTTTGTATTGGACTACTTGGACTACTCTTTTGCCTTGCCTTCCTGTTTCTGTTTGCTGGCATTGGACCTATTGCCTGTACGACTACGCTCTCCTATAATAAAGCCTGCACGTGGATCTCCAACTCCGTTGTCCCGTTCCCATCCATTACAAATGGTTAGTTCACCCAAAAATGAAAATTCTGTCATTAATTACTCACCCTCATGTCTTTCCAAACCCATAAGACTTTTTTTCATCTTCCGAACACAAATTAAGACATTTTTGATGACAGAATGCTGTCAGATTTCCTTCCATAGACTGCCTTTGCAACTACCTCTTTGACATTTCAAAAAATTCTTAAAGAGGTCAGAAAACTAATCTATATAATTCAAGCGGTTTAGTCCAAATTTTCTGAAGAGAGCTTGTTAGCTCGTTACAACAAACAGATTTAATTTAGGCTTTTACTCTCATGTAAACATTGATCAGCAAATGTAAGCAGAAGCTCAACTTAAAGGTGCTAAAGAGGATGTTTTGTTTTATACATTTTTGCAATATTACTTGAAACTGTCTTTACTAACTGATAAAAGACTATTTATTAGGTGCACTGAAAGGAATAATATTAATATACATCATCTGTGCACGAGGTACGGCCTTAAAAACATCAGCCAATCGTTTATGTGATCATCACGTAAATGATTGGCCCTCTGGCTTGTCAATCACTGCCATGATGTCCCTTGTGAGAGATGAGTGCAGCTGCGCTCTCCAGTAACTTTCCACACTCCACAGGCGCTGCATGCAATGTTTTTGTCAGGAGACAGGAGTAACAACTGCAGATTATGAGTTACCTGCGACGAGTCCGACATAATGAATCCACTAACACGATACAGCGAATGCCGGTGGTAAACACTTGTGTTCCAATACGAGTGTTTACGAGTTTTGGGAGGCGTTCCTTCGAAGGAGGGGGGGTTGTTCTTACGCATGTGCTCATTTCAAAAACTCAGTAACAGTCTTTGGTTTATCAGTCGACGAAAAGATCCTCTTTAGCACCTTTAATGTGAATAACACAAGGACAAACCTCTTTCATTCATTCAGGTTCATTCTTGTGTGTTACGCAGCACGTTTGAGCTGTGGAAGAGGTTTGTTCTTGTGTGTTATTTATGGTCAAAATTCTGAGAATTTTTCTCATTATTATGATGTACAGAATCATATTTTTTACTGAAGTGTGGCAGGTACAAAAACTGCACAGATGTCTCCTCTTCTGCCTCAAAACTCCGCCCACATGCCACTTGATTGACACGCCTCATTTGAATTTGATTTATTATTTGCAATGTCGATTTGAGCATTTGATTTATCATTTGACTATTTAATTATATATTTAATTATGACAGGTTTATACTGAATTGATAAAGAAAATTAAATAAATTATTTTTAATTTTATTTTTTGTACAGTTCATGCTTCCCTGAATAAAAGAAAATTAAATTGCATTTGAACATTTGATTTCTCATTTGAGCAGCCATTTTGAGAGTTTGATTTATTATTTGATTTATTATTTGTTTTTTTAATTTTAATTTTGGTAGGAAAAAAAATAATTTGATTTTACAGTGAGAACAACTTCAGTCATTACAAGTGGGTAACCATGATCTTCACGTAAACATTAATTATAATTTATGCATTATTCACATTAATTATGAGACTGTATATACAGTAGTTGTTCTTAGTAGCTTTCTGGGAGGTATGGAAAAAATAGTAATTACTGATTAGCTAATGATCTACCTTATTTAGTGCTATTACTTACAAATTCTGGGAAAGAAAAAACTCTCAAAAATAACGTGTTTTTAGCTAAGTTAGCATGTCACATCACTCTGAGGAGTTTTTGGTATTATTATTTTATTTTGGTAGTATTATTTACAGGATTAGATTAACTTGAGGGTGAGCAAATAATGACAGAGTTTTCATTTTTGGGTGAACAATCCCTTTAACCCATCACGTTACTCTTTGAGGACTATTTGAAGATCTGTGCAAGATGCACCCATGTGTAATAATTAAAACAAGCCTCATAATGAGACCGGAAACAGGGCAGAAAGAGAGAGGGGAACAGGATCAACACAGGCTATTGCTCTGGCAATGTATGCCTCTAATCCTGCCACTTAAGTACTGTAATTTAGCAATTGTCACATGTATGTTCTGTTTTCATTCAGATTTCTGTTACACTTGTTAATTTTCTAGTTTGTGAATTGTTTCATTTCTCCTTGTGTGCCTGCCTGTTTGTCTCCTTGGTGACTGATTAATTAGTGTATTCAGATCAGGTGTGTCTAGTTAGTTTCTCCCTTTGTCTGCTGTGTATAGAAGCCTTCAGTTTGAGTTCCTTGTCCTGTATTGTCTTAATTTAGAGTGTTCATGTTTCTTTGGTTCTCTTGTTATTGCCTGAGTTTAATTAAAGACTTTGTATCTGCAATTCCTCATGTGGTAACTAGAACACACCAGAACCGTTACAGCAATTGGGTGAAAAAAGGGAACAAAACATTAAATATAAAAGTATGCAGCACCTGGAAGAAAGGAATCCTTGCGGCAGTCATACAGCATTCCAGGAAACAGAGGTCTTCCTAGGGCTGCCACTTCAATTGGCTCTGATTCCATGGCTCTAATAAATAAAAGAAATTAGTAAAAAAAAAATAATAATAATAATAATTATATTTATAAATTGTCAACTTTATTATTCTAAAATTCTTAAGTCAAGTTTTTAATTAGCATGGTTAGCAGGTACACATAAAATTTGAACTTTTATGAATTTACTTTCTTTTTTTAAAGATACCATTTAATTGTATTCATTTTATTCTCACAGTTTTTTTTTTTTTAATCCCTTATGTATACATTATTTTTTTTTTTTTTTTTTTATATCCAAGGTAACACACTAAAATAGCCTACTGTTCCTTCTAGGGATGTCACAATTCTCAATGTAATATTAACGCCACACTTGCAATGCTGGAGTAAGATTTCACACCTTAGCGTGCAAATAATTAGTAATTCCTTTAGAAGGACGTAGGAACACATGAGCCAATACTATCCAAAACCCTACAAAAACCTCAAAATTTGCAATGACTTTGGTCAGAGTTACCATGCTTTTTTACTTTAAAATGATCCAAATTAGTAATTAGAAAGTAAATCTTTCCTTTAACGAATTCAGTGATATTTCTCATAATCTTTTGGTGACTATTTGCATGTTGATAAAGTCTTGACTCACCTGGAGTTTCTGTGCGTCTACGGTTTGTAAAGAGATGTTTTATTCTGAAGCCCACAGGGTTTCTGTGGTTATATTTATACTCCTTTTATTTAATGTTTAACTGAGGGAAAACATTCCACAGTGTCATGTGTAGCTGCAGGCAAATAGACATAGAAGGTAATTCAAAATGTAATCCAAAACACACACCTTGACATAATCAATACCGGTCAACTAAATGAAGACCGGACGTAATGTGAGAGTGATTAGTGGCAGGATCTAGGAACAAAGAAGCACACGACAACCAAAACAAATGGGACGAGACAGTAACTGTGACACACAGAAATTGTAAAGAAGCGGGACTCAGGGTAGGATCCATGTGCAAGCTTTTATTAAACAGAGTTTGTAGTCAGACAGGAAATGGTAGAACAATAGCAAACAGGTATGGCAGAGAGCAGGCAGAATCGTAGTCGGAGAACAGGCAATAGGTCAGGGCGGGCAGATGACAATCATAAGTCCAAGGCAGAGCAGATAATCCAGAGGACAGGCAGCAGAGAATCGTACTTGGGAAACAGACAGGATCAGTAACAGGCAGACTAACACAATGACAAATGCTCAGAATTGCAACCAGAGTATACAAGACCTCGCAATGAGTGTGAGGAAGTGGCTTAAATAGTCCAGGTAATGTCCTGCAGCTGGGTGTGGTGATTAGTGATTGGTTGAGTGAGTGCAGGTGATTACCAGGGAGGATGATGGGAAATGAAGTCTGGGAATGACTGGAACTGTGAAAGAAATTGAATAGAAATATGCTATTGCCCATTCTCATGAAATGCTGTACACCTGGGGTATGTTTCCCAAAAGCATTGTTAGCCAACTATTTCGAAACATTTAACCCTTGGGAAGGGGCAGATATGGAAGTAAAATAATGCCAAATGTTTTTGAAATAAAAAGCTTGTTGAATTGCACTATTTGAAAAAAAATATGCATTACATTAGCTGTACTTGCATTTAGATGCACTGTATTTTTAAGGCTTGCATTTTTATGGGCTGAAATTCAACATGGTCGTATATTTAGGCTATGAATATTTCAATTAAAAATATTTCACACACATTTTCATTATTAAAAATTCAATAATTCATATTCACCTTTTAGATTTCACTTCCAAAATATTCATTCTGTTTAAAAATACAACCTATAAAATTCGACTAGCAATTTTCAGTCCATTTTATTTCGCTTTACAAATTCGCTTCCACAAATTCAGTGGCTCAAATTCGGCAGAAAATTCAACATTTCACATCCGGGAACTGCAGGAAGAGCAGTAGAGTGCCGATGCATCATCTCTATCTGCTGTTAGTCTTCTTCACCAGCAGGTGTCGCTAGCGGCTGTTTAGGAAGACCAAAGCAACGCTAGTAAGTCATCATTCATTCATAAAAACGGATTTACAGAAATGGAGCAAGTGGTAAGTGAATGTGTGATGATTATCAGGGCCAGTATAAATGCAGAAAAGCTGATAAAGACACAAAAGCTGCATTTATGTTTAATTCAGTGTATTTACGCTTACTTTCCCTGTGTAGCTACAGCTTTCTCTCCAGTGAACAAGATAACGTTATTGCCCGATGCTGGTGTACAGATCAAACGTTAAATCTGAGATATACATATATTTCTCTCTGTTGATAAGTTTCCTTAAATTTATATCGCAGCGCGGTGTTGTAATAATAGGGTTTCCCTCATCCGTCATAGGATTCCCCTGCCATCAGGACATATAAAACTCTTAACACAGCTTAATGGACTCGTACAGTGATATAAAAGACCAAACTCGCACCTCATTTGTGATGTAGGTTAGACTATATAGGCTCCAAGAAAGCAGATACTGGCATTAAGTTGATTTGACGCTGAACGTTTGATTATAATATTCGCAAATTTAGGGACCGTCTCTAAAGTTACGACATTCTGTATTCACGTTTCTACCTTCAATAGCATTTAAAGAGAATGACTTAGTCACAAAACCAACTCTAAAGTGTTTATCTAGGTGTCAGGTATAATGCAAACCTTTTAGATTATTGATGTTTATTAAAATAAAAGGTAACACTTTATATTAAATAGTTGATATGAACGAACAATGAACTGCACTTCTACAGCACTTACTAATCTTTGTTAATGTTAATTCCAGCATTTACTAATACATTATTAAAATCAAGAGTTGTATTTGTCAACTTTAGTTAATGCATAGTGAAGTAACATGAACAATGAACTGCTGTATTTTTATTAACGTTAACAAAGATGAACAAATACAACAACAAATGTGTTGCTCATGGATAGTTCACATTAGTTAATACATTATGAACCTTACTGTAAAGTGTTTCCAAATAAACTGTCAAGTAATATGTAAAGATTGCTATGTATTTCACTACTGTATTGGATAATTAGAAGCTCAATAACATTTGATGAGAATGATTTACAATCACCAAAACTACCTGTGAAGTGTTCATCTATAGGTGCCAGGTCGAAGAGTGATGCACCCTTCTCTCTCTCTCTCTCTCTCTCTCACACACACACACACACACACACACACACACACACACACACACACACACACACACATTCAAACACACTCAACTCAAAGTACATGCACATATACTTTTTCTTTTTTTTACACATTCATCACACAATTAGTTCTACTTTGTTAATTTTATTTCTAAATTTTATTTAAAATTTGTATAAGCAGGATAATCTATGATCAGGTAAAATAAAAAATGAACAAAGTAAAAAAAATGGTGTGATGAACATGTAAATAAAAAAAAAGAAATAGTATATATGCATGTGCTTTGAGTGAGGTGTGTTTGAATATGTATATGTGCATGTGTGTCTACAAGATTTTGGTAGAAGGTAGAAACGTGAATACCAAATGTCGTAACTTTAGAGACGGTCCCTAAATTTTCGAATATCATAATCAAACGTTCAGCGTCAAATCAACTTAATGCCAGTATCTGCTTTCTTGGAGCCTATATAGTCTAACCTACATCACAAATGAGGTGCGAGTTTGGTCTTTTATATCACTGTACGAGTCCATTAAGCTGTGTTAAGAGTTTATATGTCCTGATGGCAGGGGAATCCTATGACGGATGAGGGAAACCCTATTATTACAACACCGCGCTGCGATATAAATTTAAGGAAACTTATCAACAGAGAGAAATATATGTATATCTCAGATTTAACGTTTGATCTGTACACCAGCATCGGGCAATAACGTTATCTTGTTCACTGGAGAGAAAGCTGTAGCTACACAGGGAAAGTAAGCGTAAATACACTGAATTAAACATAAATGCAGCTTTTGTGTCTTTATCAGCTTTTCTGCATTTATACTGGCCCTGATAATCATCACACATTCACTTACCACTTGCTCCATTTCTGTAAATCCGTTTTTATGAATGAATGATGACTTACTAGCGTTGCTTTGGTCTTCCTAAACAGCCGCTAGCGGCACCTGCTGGTGAAGAAGACTAACAGCAGATAGAGATGATGCATCGGCACTCTACTGCTCTTCCTGCAGTTCCCGGATGTGAAATGTTGAATTTTCTGCCGAATTTGAGCCACTGAATTTGTGGAAGCGAATTTGTAAAGTGAAATAAAATGGACTGAAAATTTCTAGTCGAATTTTATAGGTTGTATTTTTAAACAGAATAAATATCTTGGAAGTGAAATTTGAAATGTGAATATGAATTATTTAATTTTTAATAATGAAAATGTGTGTGAAATATTTTTAATTGAAATATTCACAGCTTAAATATACGACTGTGTTGAATTTCATCCCATAAAAATGCAAGCCTTAAAAATACAGTGCATCTAAATGCAAGTACAGCTAATGTAATGCATATTTTTTTTTCATTTAGAGCAATTCAACAAGCTTTTTATTTCAAAAACATTTGGCATTAATTTACTTCCATAGGCAGATCTATTATTTATTTAATTATTTAACCCATTTTTTTCTGAATTGTTTCATGCATATAGTTGTGTTAATAATGTCCTATGTGAACATGTTCTGCATTTATTTTCCCCAGGTTTTTTTTTTTTTTTTTTTTTTTTTTCATGAAAATTGTATTTGAATGTGCGGCAACTATAGTTGCTGGTGGGCAAATGTTTTGTATGTACCCCCTCAATATCAAATTTAAATAGGAGGAGAAAATCTAACTCAAAATAACTGCTTTCAATAGATCAATCTTTATTCATAAAAAACAAAAAACAAAGGGAATAGAGCCCATTATAATCAGTGATAGAGATGCTACACTGGATGCAGCACGACACAACAAAACATCACTTCTGTTATGAAAGACAAATGGACTGGCAATGGTCTGTCACATGACTCGATAATGGTCGCGTCTAGTTTAAACACAGTGTAACAGTGGTCAATAGTTCAGATTCTGGTGTGCTGTTATTTGTGTGCAGCCCAACTGACCCATCCTTCAAACACATTCTCTGTCATTACATTCACTGCATGTGCAGCTGTCCAAACCCATTAATGACATATTACTTAACAATTAGTTAATAGTCATGTGCCTCAACAAGTAAAGTCATGACATAATGATGCATTTTCAAATCATTAGTTAATGATTAATTAAATCAGACAACCAAAAATAGTCTTAATGAATAAATCCAATTGGAACAGGAACTCACAGGACTACGTATAAAGCAAATGACATGAACTGAATAAACTATAGAAATACACATAGGTGTCAGGGTTATGTTTTGAGTAGGTTTTTGATCTCTTTCCCTCTTCTGTTCATGTATGAGTTTGTTTATTGTTTCAGTTCTCCTCATTTGCCAGTCTGTTTGTATCCTTGGTTACTGATTACTTAGTGTCTTCAGTTCAGGTGTGTCTAGTTAATTAGTCTTGTTTAGTCCTCTGTTTCCTGTGTATATATGCCCTTAATTTCAGTCTGTTCCTTGTATCGTTTTTTTTATTTATTTTTTTTTATATCCTACATGGGGTTGTGAGTTACATCCTTGTTCCTTGTTCATTGTTCAATGCACTCCATTAAATGTCCTTGAAGATATCTCCTTCGCCATGTGTTTGAATACTGCAACACCAGTCCTAACAATAGGGAACTTATTAACTAAAAAAAAAAAAAAGAAGATGAAATACTGGGGATAATCTGTTGGGTATTTATTGGTTGTGAAATCATGAAGTATCCTCGTTGAAGTCAGTTGCACAGACAGTTTTTACAGTTCACATTCCAGAGAACAATGTACTGTGACCTTCCTGTCAGGCTGTCGCTCCCCACGCATTTTTACACAATGTATTCAGGCAGCTTACATTCCACAGACATCAGTTATCAGAATTATTTTACTGACCATTCTCATTAAATACTGTACATCTGGGGTGTGTTTCCCAAAAGCATAATTTGCCAACTATCCCAAAACATTTCAAGCCGTGAAAGTGAACTGAATCCATTACAGACAGGAAGGGCAGTGGAACATGAAAAACGCCTAAAAGGCCAAATACACAGAAATATGTAAAAAATTTCAAGGGGATGCAGAAAGGTTTGTAAATTATTTATTCATGTGTTTTCATATCACTTGTAGTGTACTGCAGTGTAAATATTGAGTGGTGAGGGTATAGACAGCTGTCTTCTCCAACACACGCAGAGTCTTTAACTGCTGTGCACCTGATATGAGATTCAGTGTTATGAGCTTCAGTGAAAGGTAAAGCCCAGTTCACTTTATCACTAGATCCCACACACTTCACACACAACACAAGTCTGTGCTGATGAGTGAAAAGATTTAACATGAATACTTAAGTGATTTATAATTGATAAATAAAGTATCAACTAATAACTTATTGACCATATACTGATGAGCTATTTAATTTATTTCATGATTTAAACATTTTTAAGATAACACAATTGTAAATCATTAGCATATCAATTTCTAATCATTTATGAATGTTTATATATGTTTTGTAAATGATTACACTGTAAAAAATGACCGTGATTTTAACAGTAAAAGACTGTAAAAATGCTGCGGTGAAAAACTGTTGATTGGTTTACAGAAAGTTTCCGTACTATATACGGTGAATAACTGTAATAGATCTAACGGTACATTTAATGTCATTTTACGGTAAAATACCGTTAAATTCACAGTTTTTGGACGTGAAAAATAACAATTCATTGTAAAATTTACAGTGAAAAACCGTATATTGACATTCCCACAATTCCCTGCGTGACACTTCACATTTGATATATTTTCGCTGAAATAACTCTGTTTCTTCTTAGTTTTTCTCATTTTTTTCTAATCAGTTATGTACATTAGGGTTTTATGTTACATCTAATGTTGTTAAATTAATGTTTATTGCATTTTTAAAATTTCATGCATGTTACCATGATGGTGTTTAGTGTGTGTGTGAATGACACTGTGTGCACCTTCTATATATTAGTATTGTCCGCCTCAGCTTGTGGAAAAGCTGCTTGTGATGAACTTTGATTCATCATGTGATTCTCATCACCACTGTGTTTGGTGACTGTCAGTGTATTATAAAGGTACAAAACAGATATTAGTACTTCATTAGGTTGGTAAATTAACATTATACCAGTTAATGAAATACGTTATTTTACCGTAAATTTAACAGATTTAAAATGTAAAATTCACATGTAACTCCGTAAGTATGTTTACGGTTAGATGTCATTTTTACAGTATTGTTCTGGTAACCACAGCTGCCGGTATTTTTCCGTAGAAACAACGGGATTTTTTTTACAGTGTAACTTATACCTGACTTATGTCAACACTCCTGTTTTTCCCAGAAATCTCCCATATTTCACACCCATCTCCCAACCCCCTCCAATTACTCCCATATTTTGTATGGCCCAAACCTCGTTATATAAATAATCAACCTCATCATGCCAGAGGACAGTGGGAGGGTTGAAGACCTTGGCACTTTGCAAACAACTGGCACTATGACCACCAACCTTGTTTGTAAATATATATCAATTTGGTACAGTTGATAACATGTCTTATTTTGTATTTTCATATTTCCTCGCAAAGATCCAGAAAAAAGTTTGTTGGCACCTGTCAATAATGATGTCACACCCCAATTTTTATAGCATCAAATAGCTACCTATACTTTTATAGCATCAAATAGACATCTGAACTAACACCATTGTGGTAAAAACTGCCTAAAATGACAGAAACTGTCTTTGGAAAAAAATATTTTAAGTGTAATTTGATTTTTTTAGTTTGTCTCATGTCCCATTACAATACATTTCATGGAGAGGGCGGGGTTTATGACATATACTGCTTCCAAACATTTGGGAGATGCTTTGACTTCACTGTTCAGGACTCGTGTGGCACGCTTGGCGCCAACATTGTCAACTGGTTTGTGTTTGGATCATAGCATTCTGCTGTTTTTAGCCGTTCATTTCCATTAAAACCACCAATGAGTCCAGAACAACTACACTAATGTAACATCGCCCTTCGGCCACCTAAGGCCTGTTTCATACACTGTAAAAAATGACTGTGATTTTAACAGTAAAAGACTGTAAAAATGCTGCGGTGAAAAACTGTCAATTGGTTTACAGAAAGTTTCCGTACTATATACGGTGAATAACTGTAATAGATCTAACGGTACATTTAATGTAATTTTATGGTATAATACCGTTAAATTCACAGTTTTTGGAAGTGAAAAATAACAATTCATTGTAAAATTTACAGTGAAAAAACGTAAATTGAAATTCCCACAATTCCCTGCGTGACACTTCACATTTGATATATTATTATTCTTAGTTTTTCTCATTTTTTTCTAATCAGTTACGTACATTAGGATTTTATGTTACATCTAATGTTGTTAAATTAATGTTTATTGCATTTTTTAAAATTTCATGCATGTTACCATGATGGTGTTTAGTGTGTGTGTGAATGACACTGTGTGCACCTTCTAAATGTTAGTATTGTCCTTCTCAGCTTGTGGAAAATCTGCTTGTGATGAACTTTGATTCATCATGTGACTCTTATCACCACTGTGTTTGGTGACTGTCAGTGTATTATAAAGGTACAAAACAGATATTAGTACTTCATTAGGTTGGTAAACTAACATTATATCAGTGAAATCATGAAATACGTTATTTTACCGTAAATTATGTTGCTATTGTATTTTTTGAGGTAAAGTTCTGGCAACCACAGCTGCCGTTTTTTACCGTAAATTTTACTGGGATTTTTTTTTACAGTGTAACACAAGTTAAGCTATGCTTATTTCAGTTAGTCTGACTCTTTGTCAAATGATTTGGTTTCATATAGCTAATTTAACATAGCTCAAGCTCAGTCGCTCCGGCAACTCATTCTGGGACTCTAACCTGGTCTAGGGCAGGCTAACTGTCAGGCTTATAAATGTTTAATGCTGAAATGTTTAATCAAAGTCATTGTGTAATTTGAAATAATAAGAGAAAAAATAATTAAAATAACTAAACACTGAAAAAAATGTGACACTGCATGATGTCATCAAGACGAGAGGCAGGAAAGCAGTGAGAGAGAGATATCTGATGTGGATGGAAAATGCATGTGGAAACTCCCCGGATTTGGCAAGTTTCCATATAATATTGTGTTTATTTTATTTAAATTGACTGTTACATTTATGTACTGTTGTTCTGAAACATTTTCTGTTTTATGTGCATTAAAAGTTAAAGAAGGGGTATGAAATGTAATATGATATTCCAATAAGGGACTCCAATGCTAAATTGCACATGATGACATATCCATGAATGTTACGTATGTACTGAGTTGAGAAAAAAGTGTAGTATCTTCATGTAGGTTAAGGATTAAATGTATAAGAGATGTTGTATTTTATATTAACAATGTTTGTATGAACAGGTTAGGTTTTTTTTGTGTGTGTGTGATTGGTTTGAACTCTTCAAAAACTGAGATGGTAGGCCACCCACAGAGTGACTGTTGATTTAAAGAGAAGAGAGAATAAATTCTGCACTACGTCAACAGATTAGTGCCTTTCTTCTATTAAAGTGGAACCCATTCAATTGCGTTGAATTCTAATTGCTAGGACTGAACTGACATTTCTCTAACGATTCCTTTGCACTATACTGACTGCTGCACTCCAGATTTTTCCTACTATGAATTCCACAAAAGTACACTCATTCATACCAAGCAGCAACCTCCCCTAGTTTCTCTTGAAGCCAATACGGAAGTGACTTAAACTGCAATTCATTGACTGGCTGCTAGGGACAGGCTCCAAAAGAGAGCAGAATCTCATTGAGCCCCATATTAAAATGCTCAACTTTACAGCAGAAACAAAAAACATGTTTACATCTTGGTACAAATTGTGGTTTTGATGTATACAGCTAATTTTGCCCTTCATGACAACTCTGAGGGGGATTCATTTTTTTATAACTCATCCATTTAAATTATATTATACGGAAGCCATATAATTAAGGTTATGGTCACCTGAGTGTTGTCACTTTACCTTCATCACTTAACCTTAGCTAATTCCACCCACTTAATTTGGCATCTCTGCCGTGTTTGTGCTTTTTTTCAGGATTATTTCATATAATTATCAAATAATATGGCTTGCTGTTCTTATAGTCAAGACAGATGTGTACTGTGTACATGTGCACACATGTGGAAGATAAACAGAACAAACATTGTTGGCTTGTCTTGGAATTGGTTAAAAGTTTTGTTCGTGAGATTTACTACAATGACAATGGCTAGAGAATATGCCTCAAGACACCACAAAATCACAAAGTCCACAAAAAACGATGATGGAGAGCAGATCGTTCAGAAGAAACATGATGCAAACAATGGACAATATAGCAATATTTCATGGATTTAACACTTTTGTGGACAAAAAGTGTTCTAGTTTGTTTTTCACTTCCATGGCCACAGGTGTATAAATTCAAACACCTAGGCATGCAGACTGCTTCTGCAAACATTTGAAAAAGAATTGAAGCAGCTGCATCCAAGCCTTACATCACCGAGTGAAATGCAAAGCGTCGGATGCAGTGGTGTAAAGCACTCCGCCACTGGACTCTAGAGCAGAGGAGATGTGTTCTCTGGAGTGATGAATCACGCTTCTCTGTCTGGCAATCCGATGGACGAGTCTGGGTTTGCCGTTTGCCAGGAGAACGGTACTTGCCTGACTGCATTGTGCCAAGTGTAAAGTTTGGTGGAGGGGGATTATGGTGTAGAGATGTTTTTCAGGGGTTGGGCTTGACCCCTTAGTTCCAGTGAAAGGAACTCTTAATGCTTCGGCATACCAAGACATTTTGGACAATTTCATGCTCCCAACTTTGTGGGAACAGTTTGGGAATGGCCCCTTCCTGTTCCAACATGACTGCACACCAGTGCACAAAGCAAGGTCCATAAAGACATGGATAAGTGAGTTTGGTGTGGAGGAACTTGACTAACCTGCACAGAGTCCTGATCTCAACCCCATAGAACACCTTTGGGATGAATTAGAGCGGAGACTGTGAGCCAGACCTTCTCGCCAACATCACTGCCTGACCTCACAAATGTGCTTCTAGAAGAATGGTCAAAAATTCCCATTAACACACTCCTAAACCTTGTGGAAAGCCTTCCCAGAAGATTTGAGGCTGTTATAGCTGCAAAGGGTGGGCCAACTGCATATTAAACCCTACGGATTAAGAATGGGATTTCATTAAAGTTCATGTAAAGGCAGGCGTCCCAAAACTTTTGGCAATATAGTGTAGCTCCTTTGCCTGCTAACATGATCATGCCACGCTAGTTGGGCGTTGTTTCAGCAAGCAGGCACCTCAGCTCCAACCATGTCCTGCCATTTTCAGTTATCCAGGAGTGATGTGCTGCTAAAATGGCAGCAGCCTCATTTTCACTTCAAAAATCTACGGGCGACGCCACGGACACTACATCCAATTTTTTTTTAGTCTATGATTCATACACATACAAAGTTCGATGGACTAAGAAATGTGTTCACAGGCTGAGATGTTATTGAGTTTGAGTTACATTGTTTGAGGAGTTGAATTGTTCTCTTATTGATCTGAACCTGGTTTCTGTGATACTGCATTTTTATTATTCAATTTTATTTTAATGTTATTGGGTTAATATTTCCACGTCAGAGTCAAAAAATATAAGTGCTAAACAAACCAAAATCCAAATGGAATAACAAAAGCTCTAATTTAAATTATTAAACTACAAAAGTTAGTTAATTTAAATATCTATAAACTCAAATTAAAGGAATAATTGAAAATAATTCAAACTATACAATTAGAATACAAATAGATACAGCTAATTCAAATAACAAGAGCTGAAAATAACACTTCAAGAGGATATATAAAAGGGGAACTCATAAGTGATTGAAACGAGCAAATCATTCGTTTGTGAATAAAAACAGCACAGACTAAAATGTAACTGGTAAGATGAATCTTAATTTAGTAATTGGCCTACAGTATATAAGCCTACATTTGATTTACCCACAATATTACTTTTTCAGTTACTGCTATAATAAAATAGAAATAATCGCATGACTTTCTAACATTTGCAAAATTTGAAAGAAAACACCATTTCTCAAATGCATAAAACAGCACAAAATATATGCTGTTTGCTATAGTGGATCGATTAATGATTGACCTCTAGGGCTGCTTAAGAAAATGTATATGTTGCCAAATACTACAGAATTCATTGAAGTACTTTACAGTGTCTTTACATATTATAGCCAAGTGGTACCATGGTATGGATCAAAGTACTATAGTACTACCATCTGATACCTTGGTACCATCGCTGTAATTTTTTTGGGGCAATACCACGGCTGTGTTTCAAAAAACTATTAAACTAGTTGATACTTGGTTAAGTAAAAAAAGCTCACATCCTCCCAAGTATGTGTGATGGATTGAATTTTCTCACATCGCTGAAACAATTCTCGATGTCATAGCAGTCAATGCAATACACAAACCCATCAAGGACCACTGTCCCATGATTGACTCTAGGATGCTCATGCATTGACCCAACATTCTGCTCTTGAATCATAAGCCTCCGTACCATTTGGCCAAAAGCATCTCAGATGGCAGACACATTTAATTTCTTATTTCAGAGCTGATGGGTCTGCCAAAAATGACCCTCAATGCACTGGCGAGAATGGCATAAGATGCCAGATTCTACAACACAAGTGCACTAGGCTTTACATTATTCGTAATGTAATTGTGACACATGTTCGAACATGAAGCACAGCGAGGGAAGAATTACAACCAAATGTAGCCTTTATTATCATTCTCTAATTATGGGACAAGGACTAAGCTAGTCCCAGACTAAAATGCATGTTTGAGTTTGAAAACAGTGCCACTGTTTTTTCTCAAGATTCACACCAGTAATGTTTTTTCTAGTGTATGTTTAATAAAGCTACTTAAATGCCCCAATTGAACTAAGCCCTAATCCTGGTTTAGGCTAAGCCCTGTCTGTGAAACCAGACCTTTATCTCTGAAGAACCCAGACACGTCTTCTAAGCAAAGAGTAATTGCTGAATTTGTTAATTTTCAGAGGGGTGTACTCATTAATGCAGTCAGTGTTCAGTGTCAGAGCATGTCCATTAATATTTGTCAGCTGAGTTATTGAATAGAAAGTGGGAGTTTCCTTTGAGTTTCCCGCCACTCATCTGTTTCCATGGACGCTAACCATTCATCACAGTGAAAGAGTGAAATCCCTTGGTTTATGGAACATTACAATCATTTAATAAAAAACCTTATTTTCTGATCCCCATGTAAACATACCAGACACAAAAGTCAAAAAGAGCACAAAAACGATTAAATTAACAATCCCTTTATTACAGATTATTTTAGTTTATAATTGTCAGACATTTATTTAGGACAAAGATGTGCAAAGGTTTAGTATGGTCGCATAGAACGTCAAATCTCAGCCTAAAACTCTCTGCTTGTCCGTTAGTAAACCTGCGACCTGAAAAATAGAGGGTTCCTCTAAAATATAGTAAAAAGCAGTATTTAGAGTGATTAGAGATGATGACAGATGTCTTGCAGTTATCCTACTAGTGCATTTGATGATAAGGGGAGTCAGTATTTTGGGGATGACAGACTGTTTCAGTAACTGCGACCGAACAACGTGTAGAACTGCGCAGGCTCTTTGCCGCTGACGCACATCTGACCGGCCTGCAGAGTCTTCAAGGGCTTGAAGGGGATACACAGACTCTTGGCTCCCATTGAAGGTGCTCCAGGCTCCAGGTCTTGATCCCTGAAGACAGGAAAAAAGTGTATGTGTTAAGAGTAACCATATCTAGCTTATCTTTCCTCTTTAAGGGTGGCACTTATGAAACTGCAGAAATATAGCAGTTACCGTAATAACCCCTATATACAATGCAGCTGCGCTTATTAGAAGATAATTCATAATTCATCAACAGTAGATGTTATAAAGAAATTGCTTGGCATAAACGTTCGGTAGAACATGCAAAATTGCGAATTCATCGCCTTTTGAAGTTCAATCACCATATTAAGGTACATCACCATTCCTGTTTTACTGTCCCCAAATTTAAGACCTCTTGAAATGAAAATTAAGACTTCTTACATCATTTAAGATATTTAAGAATTTTTATGGCTTTAAATTTGATGCAGTCGGGCCATCTGCATAAACTAGTACTACTATGACCGACTAGCAATGGATCTTACATTTTGGTATCAAAAATTAGACCAGTGTACATTTTTATGTAACTGAATTAAAAGTTATGAAGTTTAGTTTATGCAACCAGCATATACCTTTTTTTAAAGGACCCTGTGTCTCTATATCACACAACTTTTTTTTTTTTTTTTTAAACAATGTGTTTATTTATTTATTTTTTTTAATTATACAAGACAGGTAACAGGGAAACACATTTCCAATTTGTCACACTTAACATTTTTGGGTTTTTATAGACCCCTTAATCGCCTACGTCACTGTGACGTCACCGCTCTAGCTGGAGGCAAAACATAAGGAAGAACTCATAGCAGCCGCTCTAAAAGTTTGAGGCTTTGACTTTAAAATGTCGTCTTGTTGTGTTTTTGGCTGCCAGAATAGAAGGAACAGGACTTTTGGTTGAAAACTAAAGTTTTACCAGATCCCGGCAGACATTCCTTCACAGAAATCAAAAAGATAATTGTGGTTGAATGCAATACGGCGTACAGACTAGACGGAGACGATCATAAATAATGCTCGTGTTTGCAGTGCACACTTCATATCAGGTAAAATAATCGATGCATATGTAATGGTGAGTTGGTTTTATCTAGTACAAATCAGCAAGTTTCTGTTTTATAGGTGAAAAGTCGCCAACTTTCAGCGCACTAGCTAGCTTAAATGTTAAACAAACATACAGCGATAGCTGTGTGTGCCATCCTTTGAATGGTCTCTTAAAATAATCCACATTGCTAGCCATAATCATAGTTAGCCCAGCGTTAGGTTACATTAGACAATAAGCCTTGACAAAATTCCCCGAACCACCCGAAAGTAATTCATATGTTGTCTAGGAAATATCCAAAACTTAAGTAAATTTACAAAAACAGCTGTCACGCTCCCGCAGAGTCAGTGACTGTACATATTCGGACAGTTCTGAACCTTCTTCTGCATCTATGTTTAATAAATCCCTCCTAAAATGTGCTAGCTTATGCTTGTCAACATTGAGTCCAGCGTCTCTTTTTGCCTCCAGCTAAGCCCCGCCCACCAGGAAACGTTGCAATGTTTACAAACTTTTAAGGGGTCTATACATTAAAATATATAGCTGCCTTTATATTGTAGGAAAAAAAAAGAAAAGAAAAAAAAAAAACACTGCAGACTCAATCATTGCAAAACATTGCAAACTCTTAAATAAACCCTGGTTACCAAGGAAAAACTACCCAAAACCATTGACTAGTCTCTTACTTAGCTGTTGTCTTCTTAATCCAGTCCTCACACTCAATGCCTCCACAGAAGGGAATCTGCACAATCTGTGAAAAATCACAAAAATTAGGCATATTTCTGGTTTTGCATTAATAAATAGTATCCAAAGAGCTCTGGATCCCCACAGTTTACTTACCCTTCCCTGGTCCAGATCTTTCTGGAATTGTTCCATCGTATCGGCCACAACCATGTGTTTGTTCAAATCATCAGAGGCCCTGTGACAAGTTGAAAATAGTAAATCATTCTGCCTCCGAAGGAAATGGCAGATCAGAATGTAGTGATATTAGGTGAAGAACTGAAAAGCAGGAGTATGTTTGTACCGTTTAAAGAGATTGTTCTGGATCTCTTCCAGAAGGGTTGAGATTTTCTTCTCGGCGTCAGCCTCTGGCACGATAACCTTCTGTCCTGTGTCTCTTCTTACTGCTACAAACTGGCCCTGTTTTAAGTCCTTTGGCCCAACCTCTAACCTTATGGGCACACCCTGCATTCAGAAACAGCATGTCAGCCATAATCGAGATAAAATAATTATTGTGCCTCAATCTGTTCCATCCCTTTAAAGCGGTGGCTTTACATCTTATTTACATACACTTTGTTGGTAATAATGAAATGATTTGCGAGTGTACAGCATGCAGTAAAACGAAAACTCTGGTGTTGAGCAGTGTTGTGTGGACTCTGACTAACTTAAACACTTATGAGAAATGCTAGAAACGCAGAAATGGTATTGTCAATTTTTTTTTAAATTTTATTACTGACTTGGTACCAAAGTACTGGTGTTTTTGGCAACCCTAGCCCCTCCATAAAAGGAAACGTCACTAGTATCCTAATTTGAGATATCAAAGCAACCTTATTTCCAGCTAATTATATTTGATATATATGAGGGGTGGCGAACGCAGGCCCTGGAGAGCCACAGTCCTGCAGCGTTTTGCTTCAACCCTAATCAAACACATCTGAGCAAGCTAATCAAGGTCTGAAGGGATACTAGAAAGGTGAGTTTTTATGAACTATGTAGGACTGTGGCTCTCCAGGACCGGAGTTCACCACCTGGTATATATCATTGAAAAACAACAACAAAAAACCTATAAGATTATATAAGGTCATATCACCCACATCCAATCATCACAATCATGATTACAATACTGACCAAAATCATCACAATCATGATTTTCTCCATAATCAAGCAGACCTAATCGGTGTGATTCTGCTGAGATGGAGAACCTCCATACCTTCAGCTCCCAATGATTGAACTTCCAGCCAGGTGAGTAGTTATCACGCAGGTCGGCCTTGACTCTGATATCGGCCTCCTGTAGTCTGGAAAGATACTTGGAGCACTGAGCCAACAGGAGGTCTTTCTCTGCTTCTGGTAGAGTGGCTGTGATGCCACAAGGGATGATGACAACCTGCGAATCAGATCGCAAGTTTGCATAAAATGCTATTATCCATTACAACCAAGAAGAAATGATGGATCTCCAGCACACCTGCAGACATGCAACTCTGGGAGGGAGCACCAGACCCATGTTGTCTCCATGAACCATCGTCAGAACTCCGATGGTCCGAGTGGTGATTCCCCACGAGTTCTGGTAGGCCAGCTGCTTCTCGCCTGGTTTCTTAGGGTCCTCAAAAATGATCTCAAACATCCTGGAGAAGTTCTGGCCCAGGTGATGGGATGTGGCACCCTGAGAGTGATAAGGAGAGTTTTAGATCTTAATGCTGCACATTGATACCGCTACAATACTTATTTTAAAGACCCTACAGGTACATTTTTACATTTTCTAAAATGTAAACATTTCAGGATGCTGCAGGTGTTCTCCAGGGCATTGCTAAGGTGTTCTGAGTGTTTTTAACATGTTGCACATCCCCAACCCAAAATATAACCAATAGTAATAGTGATTCTTGCCTTAGCAAGCACTAGTACTAAACAATAGAGTTGGGGGGGGATAAAGCGATTCTTGAGACAAACAACTTTTTAAATTGTCACAATGAAAAACAATTTTTAAAAGCAATGAGATATGATATAATGATTGATGCAATAATAAAAATAATAAAAAAAAACTTTCTATAGTAGAAATACGTCTGACTCACTTTTTTTTTTTTTTTTTTTACATAAACATGCACTAGTTGGGCGTCTTTGAGTGCTGTATTTGTGTCTTACGTGGTTTGCAGCATCTCACACATGTGTTTTTAAGATGCAAACTGCATGCTAAAATAAAAATATGCTCTAGTATGTATTGGCCTTTGCGCCTCATACAAGCATTATGACTTTTTTTTTTTTTTTTTTTTTAAGTATTTGGAAAAAAATACAATTATGTTTCTCTAATTCGTTGTTGAAATATAATCATTTACACAGTGGCTATACATTAAATAATTAAGACATCAATAACAGGTTAAGTATAATATAGTTAATATATAGGCTAATATAGTCTATATTTAGCGAAAGAGCAAACTAACAAGCTGTGGACACTGAATGGCTTTTCTGAGGTAAATGTAATGCTATGTGACGTCGTTTACAAGCTGTTTTATTATTGACGTCTTTCCGTGGTTGAAACACTGATTGAGCAATTACACAATGTATGTTTCAGTAAGTTGTGCTGCATCTTTCAACATAGCTTCAGATGTTCATTCATGTTCATTCTATAACTAGTAGTGAAGAGGAAGGGATGATTCAATTCATTTGCTTTAACTGCCGCTTGAACTGAGGTGCCTATACAGCGATCTGTTATGCCGTATCAAAAAGGCATTTATTGTTTGAATTTCATTAATAAATGGACAGAACTTGAAAGATGACACTTTGTTTCTTCGAAAGTACCGAAAATAACAAAACACATAGCTTAATGTGATTATTGGTGGTTAAAGGTACAATATGTAAAATTTTTGCAGTAAAATATCCAAAAAACACTAGGCTAGTGTTATATATTTTGTCCAGCTGATTACTAACAATATCTCTAATGTTTTCAACTACTTGTAAATCATGAGAAAATTCCCATTCTAAACAGTGACACGGGGCAGTGCAGTCGCCTGTCAATGACGTCAGTTACCTTTGTTACCGCCTTTACTGACGTGGAAACCACATGACAACAGTGTCGTGGACAAATGCGGAAGTAGTGTCTAGCGTCCAGCAAACCACTAGCTCGCTTCAAGCAGTTCCTTATTTACTTCTTGCACGTTTTATGGTGGATTGTGTTACTTATTTATGGAACATAATTACTGTTTACCATCTGCCGCTGGTTCTGTCGACAAGGACAGCTCCCGTAAACTCATGACCGGAAAAGCGGAAGCGGCGCCGGAGGCTATGTCATAATAAAAGTCCCGCTGCTCGTGAGGCGTGTGTTGATCAATCGCTCCAGCTCCTCGTTCAGCTCCCGCAACACTCGCTCCTG